>NW_027616537.1:0-132500 GCF_964187855.1 Myxine glutinosa
ACCACTTTTCGCACTTGTGTTAGTGTTGAAAAACCACTTTTCGCACTTGTGTTGGTGCAGGAAACCACTTTTGCACTTGTATTAGTGTGGAAAAACCACTTTTCGCACTTGTGTTAGTGTTGAAAAAACACTTTTCGCACTTGTGTTAGTGTTGAAAAACCACTTTTCGCACTTGTGTTAGTGTTGAAAAAACACTTTTCGCACTTGTGTTGGTGCAGGAAACCACTTTTGCATTTGTATTAGTGTGGAAAAAACACTTTTTGCACTTGTGATAGTGTTGAAAAACCACTTTTCGCATTTGTGTTAGTGTTGAAAAACCACTTTTTGCACTTGTGTTGGTGCAGGAAACCACTTTTGCACTTGCATTAGTGTGGAAAAAACACTTTTCGCACTTGTGTTAGTGTTGGAAAACCACTTTTCGCACTTGTGTTAGTGTTGAAAAACCACTTTTTGCACTTGTGTTGGTGCAGGAAACCACTTTTGCACTTGTATTAGTGTGGAAAAACCTCTTTTCGCATTTGTGTTAGTGTGAAAAACCACTTTTCGCACTTGTGTTAGTGTTGAAAAACCACTTTTCGCACTTGTGTTGGTGCAGGAAACCACTTTTGCACTTGTATTAGTGTGGAAAAACCACTTTTTGCACTTGTGATATTGTTGAAAAACCACTTTCGCACTTGTGTTAGTGTTGAAAAACCACTTTTCGCACTTGTGTTAGTGAAGGAAACCACTTTTCGCACTTGTGTTAGTGTTGAAAATCCACTTTTCGCACTTGTGTTGGTGCAGGAAACACTTTTGCACTTGTATTAGTGTGGAAAAAACACTTTTTACACTTGTGATATTGTTGAAAAACCACTTTCGCACTTGTGTTAGTGTTTGAAAAACCACTTTTCGCACTTGTGTTAGTGTTGAAAAACCACTTTTCGCACTTGTGGTAGTGAAGGAAACCACTTTTCGCACTTGTGTTAGTGTTGAAAACCCACTTTTCGCACTTGTGTTAGTGTTGAAAAACCACCTTTCGCACTCGTGTTGATGCAGGAAACCACTTTTGCACTTGTATTAGTGTGGAAAAACCACTTTTCGCACTTGTGTTAGTGTGAAAAACCACTTTTCGCACTTGTGTTAGTGTTCAAAAACCACTTTTTGCACTTGTGTTAGTGTGAAAAACCACTTTTCGCACTTGTGTTAGTGTTGAAAAACCACTTTTCGCACTTGTGTTGGTGCAGGAAACCACTTTTGCACTTGTATTAGTGTGGAAAAACCTCTTTTTGCACTTGTATTACTGTGGAAAAACCACTTTTTGCACTTGTGATAGTGTTGAAAAACCACTTTTCGCACTTGTGTTGGTGCAGGAAACCACTTTTGCACTTGTATTAGTGTGGAAAAACCACTTTTTGCACTTGTGATATTGTTGAAAAACCACTTTCGCACTTGTGTTAGTGTTGAAAAACCACTTTTCGCACTTGTGTTAGTGAAGGAAACCACTTTTCGCACTTGTGTTAGTGTTGAAAATCCACTTTTCGCACTTGTGTTGGTGCAGGAAACCACTTTTGCACTTGTATTAGTGTGGAAAAAACACTTTTTGCACTTGTGATATTGTTGAAAAACCACTTTCGCACTTGTGTTAGTGTTTGAAAAAGTGTTGAAAAACCACTTTTCGCACTTGTGGTAGTGAAGGAAACCACTTTTCGCACTTGTGTTAGTGTTGAAAACCCACTTTTCGCACTTCGTGTTAGTGTTGAAAATCCACTTTTCGCACTTGTGTTGGTGCAGGAAACCACTTTTGCACTTTGTATTAGTGTGGAAAAAACACTTTTTGCACTTGTGATAGTGTTGAAAAACCACTTTTCGCACTTGTGTTAGTGTTGAAAAACCACTTTTCGCACTTGTGTTAGTGTTCAAAAACCACTTTTTGCACTTGTGATAGTGTGAAAAACCACTCCACTTTTCGCACTTGTGTTAGTGTTGAAAAACCACTTTTCGCACTTGTGTTGGTGCAGGAAACCACTTTTGCACTTGTATTAGTGTGGAAAAACCTCTTTTTGCACTTGTATTACTGTGGAAAAAGCCACTTTTTGCACTTGTGATAGTGTTGAAAAAACCACTTTTCCGCACTTGTGTTGGTGCAGGAAACCACTTTTGCACTTGTATTAGTGTGGAAAAACCACTGTTTGCACTTGTGATAGTGTTGAAAAACCACTTTTCGCACTTGTGTTATTGTTGAAAAACCAATTTTCGCGCTTGTTTTGCAGGAAACCACTTTTGCACTTGTATTCGTGTGGAAAAAAACACTTTTTGCACTTGTGATAGTGTTGAAAACCCACTTTTCGCACTTGTGTTAGTGTTGAAAAACCACTTTTTGCACTTGTGTTGGTGCAGGAAACCACTTTTGCACTTGTATTAGTGTGGAAAAAACACTTTTTGCACTTGTGATAGTGTTGAAAAACCACTTTTCGCACTTGTGTTCGTGTTGAAAAACCACTTTTTGCACTTGTGTTAGTGTTGAAAAACCACTTTTTGCACTTGTGGTCGTGAAGGAAACCACTTTTCGCACTTGTGTATTGTTTAAAACCCACTTTTCGCACTTGTGTTAGTGTTGAAAAACCACTTTTCGCACTTGTGTTGATGCAGGAAACCACCTTTGCACTTGTATTAGTGTGAAAAAAACCACTTTCTCTCACTTGTGTTAGTGTTGAAAAACCACTTTTCGCACTTGTGTTAGTGTTGAAAACCACTTTTTCGCACTTGTGTTGGTGCAGGAAACCACTTTTGCACTTGTATTTGTGTGGAAAAACCACTTTTCGCACTTGTGTTAGTGTTGAAAAACACTTTTCGCACTTGTGTTAGTGTTGAAAAAACCACTTTTTCGCACTTGTGTTGGTCAGGAAACCACTTTTGCACTTGTATTAGTGTGGAAAAACCACTTTTCGCACTTGTGTTAGTGTTGAAAAACCACTTTTCGCACTTGTGTTGGTGAAGGAAACCACTTTTCGCACTTGTGTTAGTGTTGAAAACCCACTTTTCGCACTTGTGTTAATTTTGAACATCCACTTTTCCCACTTGTGTTGGTGCAGGAAACCACTTTTGCACTTGTATTAGTGTGGAAAAAACACTTTTTGCACTTGTGATAGTGTTTGAAAAACCACTTTTTGCACTTGTGTTATTGTTGAAAAAACCAATTTTCGCACTTGTGTTGGTGCAGGAAACCACTTTTGCACTTGTATTAGTGTGGAAAAAAACACTTTTTGACACTTGTGATAGTGTTGAAAACCCACTTTTCGCACTTGTGTTAGTGTTGAAAAACCACTTTTTGCACTTGTGTTGGTGCAGGAAACCACTTTTGCACTTGTATTAGTGTGGAAAAACCACTTTTCGCACTTGTGTTAGTGTGGAAAAACCACTTTTCGCACTTGTGTTAGTGTTGAAAAACCACTTTTCGCACTTGTGTTTGTGTTGAAAAACCACTTTTCGCACTTGTGTTAGTGTTGAAAAACCACTTTTCGCACTTGTGTTGGTGCAGGAAACCACTTTTGCACTTGCATTAGTGTGGAAAAAACACTTTTTTGCACTTGTGATAGTGTTGAAAAACCACTTTTCGCACTTGTGTTCGTGTTGAAAAACCACTTTTTGCACTTGTGTTAGTGTTGAAAAAACGGACTTTTCGCACTTGTGGTCGTGAAGGAAACCACTTTTCGCACTTGTGTTATTGTTTAAAAACCCACTTTTCGCACTTGTGTTAGTGTTGAAAAACCACTTTTCGCACTTGTGTTGATGCAGGAAACCACCTTTGCACTTGTATTAGTGTGAAAAAACCACTTTTCTCACTTGTGTTAGTGTTGAAAAACCACTTTTCGCACTTGTGTTAGTGTTGAAAAACCACTTTTCGCACTTGTGTTGGTGCAGGAAACCACTTTTGCACTTGTATTAGTGTGGAAAAAACCACTTTTCGCACTTGTGTTAGTGTTGAAAAACACTTTTTGCACTTGTGTTAGTGTTGAAAAACCACTTTTCGCACTTGTGTTGGTGCAGCAAAACCACTTTTGCACTTGTATTAGTGTGGAAAAAACACTTTTTGCACTTGTGATAGTGTTGAAAAAACACTTTTTGCACTTGTGTTAGTGTTGAAAAACAACTTTTCGCACTTGTGTTGGTGCAGGAAACCACTTTTGCACTTGTATTAGTGTGGAAAAACCACTTTTCGCACTTGCGTTAGTGTTGAAAAACCACTTTTTGCACTTGTGTTAGTGTTGAAAAACCACTTTTCGCACTTGTGGTAGTGAAGGAAACCACTTTTCGCACTTGTGTTAGTGTTGAAAACCCACTTTTCGCACTTGTGTTAGTGTTGAAAAACCACTTTTCGCACTTGTGTTGATGCAGAAAACCACTTTTGCACTTGTATTTGTGTGGAAAAACCACTTTTCGCACTTGTGTTAGTGTTGAAAAACACTTTTCGCACTTGTGTTAGTGTTGAAAAACCACTTTTCGCACTTGTGTTGGTGCAGGAAACCACTTTTGCACTTGTATTAGTGTGGAAAAAACACTTTTTGCACTTGTGATAGTGTTGAAAAAACACTTTTTGCTCTTGTGTTAGTGTTGAAAAACCACTTTTTGCACTTGTGTTGGTCAGGAAACCACTTTTGCACTTGTATTAGTGTGGGAAAAACCACTTTTCGCACTTGTGTTAGTGTTGAAAAACCACTTTTCGCACTTGTGTTGGTGAAGGAAACCACTTTTCGCACTTGTGTTAATTTTGAACATCCACTTTTCCCACTTGTGTTGGTGCAGGAAACCACTTTTGCACTTGTATTAGTGTGGAAAAAACACTTTTTGCACTTGTGATAGTGTTGAAAAACCACTTTTCGCACTTGTGTTATTGTTGAAAAACCAATTTTCGCACTTGTGTTGCAGGAAACCACTTTTGCACTTGTATTCGTGTGGAAAAAACACTTTTTGCACTTGTGATAGTGTTGAAAACCCACTTTTCGCACTTGTGTTAGTGTTGAAAAACCACTTTTTGCACTTGTGTTCGTGCAGGAAACCACTTTTGCACTTGTATTAGTGTGGAAAAACCACTTTTCGCACTTGTGTTAGTGTGGAAAAACCACTTTTCGCACTTGTGTTAGTGTTGAAAAACCACTTTTCGCACTTGTGTTTGTGTTGAAAAACCACTTTTCGCACTTGTGTTAGTGAAGGAAACCACTTTTCGCACTTGTGTTAGTGTTGAAAAACCACTTTTCGCACTTGTGTTGGTGCAGGAAACCACTTTTGCACTTGTATTAGTGTGGAAAAACCACTTTTCGCACTTGTGTTAGTGTTGAAAAACCACTTTTCGCACTTGTGTTAGTGTTGAAAAACCACTTTTCGCTCTTGTGTTGGTCAGGAAACCACTTTTGCACTTGTATTAGTGTGGAAAAACCACTTTTCGCACTTGTGTTAGTGTTGAAAAACCACTTTTCGCACTTGTGTTGGTGAAGGAAACCACTTTTCGCACTTGTGTTAGTGTTGAAAACCCACTTTTCGCACTTGTGTTAGTTTTGAACATCCACTTTTCCCACTTGTGTTGGTGCAGGAAACAACTTTTGCACTTGTATTAGTGTGGAAAAAACACTTTTTGCACTTGTGATAGTGTTGAAAAACCACTTTTTGCACTTGTGTTAGTGTTGAAAAACCACTTTTTGCACTTGTGTTGGTGCAGGAAACCACTTTTGCACTTGTATTAGTGTGGAAAAAACAATTTTTGCACCTGTAATAGTGTTGAAAAAACACTTTTTGCACTTGCGTTAGTGTTGAAAACCACTTTTCGCACTTGTGGTAGTGAAGGAAACCACTTTTCGCACTTGTGTTAGTGTTGAAAACCCACTTTTCGCACTTGTGTTAGTGTTGAAAAACCACTTTTCGCACTTGTGTTCATGCAGGAAACCACTTTTGCACTTGTATTAGTGTGGAAAAACCACTTTTCGCACTTGTGTTAGTGTTGAAAAACCACTTTTCGCACATGTGTTACTGTTGAAAAACCACGTTTCGCACTTGTGTTGGTGCAGGAAACCACTTTTGCACTTGTATTAGTGTGGAAAAAACACTTTTTGCACTTGTGATAGTGTTGAAAAAACACTTTTTGCACTTGTGTTACTGTTGAAAAACCACTTTTCGCACTTGTGTTGGTGCAGTAAACCACTTTTGCACTTGTATTAGTGTGGAAAAACCACTTTTCGCACTTGTGTTAGTGTTGAAAAACCACTTTTCGCACTTGTGTTAGTGTTGAAAAACCACTTTTCGCACTTGTGTTGGTGCAGGAAACCACTTTTGCACTTGTATTAGTGTGGAAAACCTCTTTTCGCACTTGTGTTAGTGTGAAAAACCACTTTTCGCACTTGTGTTAGTGTTGAAAAACCACTTTTCGCACTTGTGTTGGTGCAGGAAACCACTTTTGCACTTGTATTAGTGTGGAAAAACCTCTTTTCGCACTTGTGTTAGTGTGAAAAACCACTTTTCGCACTTGTGTTAGTGTTGAAAAACCACTTTTCGCACTTGTGTTGGTGCAGGAAACCACTTTTGCACTTGTATTAGTGTGGAAAAACCACTTTTTGCACTTGTGATATTGTTGAAAAACCACTTTCGCACTTGTGTTAGTGTTGAAAAACCACTTTTCGCACTTGTGTTAGTGAAGGAAACCACTTTTCGCACTTGTGTTAGTGTTGAAAATCCACTTTTCGCACTTGTGTTGGTGCAGGAAACCACTTTTGCACTTGTATTAGTGTGGAAAAAACACTTTTTGCACTTGTGATATTGTTGAAAACCCACTTTCGCACTTGTGTTAGTGTTTGAAAAACCACTTTTCGCACTTGTGTTAGTGTTGAAAAACCACTTTTCGCACTTGTGGTAGTGAAGGAAACCACTTTTCGCACTTGTGTTAGTGTTGAAAACCCACTTTTCGCACTTGTGTTAGTGTTGAAAAACCACCTTTCGCACTCGTGTTGATGCAGGAAACCACTTTTGCACTTGTATTGGTGTGGAAAAACCACTTTTCGCACTTGTGTTAGTGTGAAAAACCACTTTTCGCACTTGTGTTAGTGTTCAAAAACCACTTTTTGCACTTGTGTTAGTGTGAAAAACCACTTTTCGCACTTGTGTTAGTGTTGAAAAACCACTTTTCGCACTTGTGTTGGTGCAGGAAACCACTTTTGCACTTGTATTAGTGTGGAAAAACCTCTTTTTGCACTTGTATTACTGTGGAAAAACCACTTTTTGCACTTGTGATAGTGTTGAAAAACCACTTTTCGCACTTGTGTTGGTGCAGGAAACCACTTTTGCACTTGTATTAGTGTGGAAAAACCACTTTTTGCACTTGTGATAGTGTTGAAAAACCACTTTTCGCACTTGTGTTATTGTTGAAAAACCAATTTTCGCGCTTGTTTTGCAGGAAACCACTTTTGCACTTGTATTCGTGTGGAAAAAACACTTTTTGCACTTGTGATAGTGTTGAAAACCCACTTTTCGCACTTGTGTTAGTGTTGAAAAACCACTTTTTGCACTTGTGTTCGTGCAGGAAACCACTTTTGCACTTGTATTAGTGTGGAAAAACCACTTTTCGCACTTGTGTTAGTGTGGAAAAACCACTTTTCGCACTTGTGTTAGTGTTGAAAAACCACTTATCGCACTTGTGTTAGTGAAGGAAACCACTTTTCGCACTTGTGTTAGTGTTGAAAAACCACTTTTCGCACTTGTGTTGGTGCAGGAAACCACTTTTGCACTTGTATTAGTGTGGAAAAAACACTTTTCGCACTTGTGTTAGTGTTGAAAAACCACTTTTCGCACTTGTGTTAGTGTTGAAAAACCACTTTTCGCTCTTGTGTTGGTCAGGAAACCACTTTTGCACTTGTATTAGTGTGGAAAAACCACTTTTCGCACTTGTGTTAGTGTTGAAAAACCACTTTTCGCACTTGTGTTGGTGAAGGAAACCACTTTTCGCACTTGTGTTAGTGTTGAAAACCCACTTTTCGCACTTGTGTTAGTTTTGAACATCCACTTTTCCCACTTGTGTTGGTGCAGGAAACAACTTTTGCACTTGTATTAGTGTGGAAAAAACACTTTTTGCACTTGTGATAGTGTTGACAAATCACTTTTCGCACTTGTGTTAGTGTTGAAAAACCAATTTTCGCACTTGTGTTGGTGCAGGAAACCACTTTTGCACGTGTATTAGTGTGGAAAAAACACTTTTTGCACTTGTGATAGTGTTGAAAAACCACTTTTTGCACTTGTGTTAGTGTTGAAAAACCACTTTTTGCACTTGTGTTGGTGCAGGAAACCACTTTTGCACTTGTATTAGTGTGGAAAAAACAATTTTTGCACCTGTAATAGTGTTGAAAAAACACTTTTTGCACTTGCGTTAGTGTTGAAAACCACTTTTCGCACTTGTGGTAGTGAAGGAAACCACTTTTCGCACTTGTGTTAGTGTTGAAAACCCACTTTTCGCACTTGTGTTAGTGTTGAAAAACCACTTTTCGCACTTGTGTTGATGCAGGAAACCACTTTTGCACTTGTATTAGTGTGGAAAAACCACTTTTCGCACTTGTGTTAGTGTTGAAAAACCACTTTTCGCACATGTGTTAGTGTTGAAAAACCACGTTTCGCACTTGTGCTGGTGCAGGAAACCACTTTTGCACTTGTATTAGTGTGGAAAAAACACTTTTTGCACTTGCGATAGTGTTGAAAAAACACTTTTTGCACTTGTGTTACTGTTGAAAAACCACTTTTCGCACTTGTGTTGGTGGAGTAAACCACTTTTGCACTTGTATTAGTGTGGAAAAACCACTTTTCGCACTTGTGTTAGTGTTGAAAAACCACTTTTCGCACTTGTGTTAGTGTTGAAAAACCACTTTTCGCACTTGTGTTGGTGCAGGAAACCACTTTTGCACTTGTATTAGTGTGGAAAAACCTCTTTTCGCACTTGTGTTAGTGTGAAAAACCACTTTTCGCACTTGTGTTAGTGTTGAAAAACCACTTTTTGCACTTGTGTTGGTGCAGGAAACCACTTTTGCACTTGTATTAGTGTGGAAAAACCTCTTTTCGCATTTGTGTTAGTGTGAAAAACCACTTTTCGCACTTGTGTTAGTGTTGAAAAACCACTTTTCGCACTTGTGTTGGTGCAGGAAACCACTTTTGCACTTGTATTAGTGTGGAAAAACCACTTTTTGCACTTGTGATATTGTTGAAAAACCACTTTCGCACTTGTGTTAGTGTTGAAAAACCACTTTTCGCACTTGTGTTAGTGAAGGAAACCACTTTTCGCACTTGTGTTAGTGTTGAAAATCCACTTTTCGCACTTGTGTTGGTGCAGGAAACACTTTTGCACTTGTATTAGTGTGGAAAAAACACTTTTTACACTTGTGATATTGTTGAAAAACCACTTTCGCACTTGTGTTAGTGTTTGAAAAACCACTTTTCGCACTTGTGTTAGTGTTGAAAAACCACTTTTCGCACTTGTGGTAGTGAAGGAAACCACTTTTCGCACTTGTGTTAGTGTTGAAAACCCACTTTTCGCACTTGTGTTAGTGTTGAAAAACCACCTTTCGCACTCGTGTTGATGCAGGAAACCACTTTTGCACTTGTATTAGTGTGGAAAAACCACTTTTCGCACTTGTGTTAGTGTGAAAAACCACTTTTCGCACTTGTGTTAGTGTTCAAAAACCACTTTTTGCACTTGTGTTAGTGTGAAAAACCACTTTTCGCACTTGTGTTAGTGTTGAAAAACCACTTTTCGCACTTGTGTTGGTGCAGGAAACCACTTTTGCACTTGTATTAGTGTGGAAAAACCTCTTTTTGCACTTGTATTACTGTGGAAAAACCACTTTTTGCACTTGTGATAGTGTTGAAAAACCACTTTTCGCACTTGTGTTGGTGCAGGAAACCACTTTTGCACTTGTATTAGTGTGGAAAAACCACTTTTTGCACTTGTGATATTGTTGAAAAACCACTTTCGCACTTGTGTTAGTGTTGAAAAACCACTTTTCGCACTTGTGTTAGTGAAGGAAACCACTTTTCGCACTTGTGTTAGTGTTGAAAATCCACTTTTCGCACTTGTGTTGGTGCAGGAAACCACTTTTGCACTTGTATTAGTGTGGAAAAAACACTTTTTGCACTTGTGATATTGTTGAAAAACCACTTTCGCACTTGTGTTAGTGTTTGAAAAACCACTTTTCGCACTTGTGTTAGTGTTGAAAAACCACTTTTCGCACTTGTGGTAGTGAAGGAAACCACTTTTCGCACTTGTGTTAGTGTTGAAAACCCACTTTTCGCACTTGTGTTAGTGTTGAAAATCCACTTTTCGCACTTGTGTTGGTGCAGGAAACCACTTTTGCACTTGTATTAGTGTGGAAAAAACACTTTTTGCACTTGTGATAGTGTTGAAAAACCACTTTTCGCACTTGTGTTAGTGTTGAAAAACCACTTTTCGCACTTGTGTTAGTGTTCAAAAACCACTTTTTGCACTTGTGTTAGTGTGAAAAACCACTTTTCGCACTTGTGTTAGTGTTGAAAAACCACTTTTCGCACTTGTGTTGGTGCAGGAAACCACTTTTGCACTTGTATTAGTGTGGAAAAACCTCTTTTTGCACTTGTATTACTGTGGAAAAACCACTTTTTGCACTTGTGATAGTGTTGAAAAACCACTTTTCGCACTTGTGTTGGTGCAGGAAACCACTTTTGCACTTGTATTAGTGTGGAAAAACCACTGTTTGCACTTGTGATAGTGTTGAAAAACCACTTTTCGCACTTGTGTTATTGTTGAAAAACCAATTTTCGCGCTTGTTTTGCAGGAAACCACTTTTGCACTTGTATTCGTGTGGAAAAAACACTTTTTGCACTTGTGATAGTGTTGAAAACCCACTTTTCGCACTTGTGTTAGTGTTGAAAAACCACTTTTTGCACTTGTGTTGGTGCAGGAAACCACTTTTGCACTTGTATTAGTGTGGAAAAAACACTTTTTGCACTTGTGATAGTGTTGAAAAACCACTTTTCGCACTTGTGTTCGTGTTGAAAAACCACTTTTTGCACTTGTGTTAGTGTTGAAAAACCACTTTTCGCACTTGTGGTCGTGAAGGAAACCACTTTTCGCACTTGTGTTATTGTTTAAAACCCACTTTTCGCACTTGTGTTAGTGTTGAAAAACCACTTTTCGCACTTGTGTTGATGCAGGAAACCACCTTTGCACTTGTATTAGTGTGAAAAAACCACTTTTCTCACTTGTGTTAGTGTTGAAAAACCACTTTTCGCACTTGTGTTAGTGTTGAAAAACCACTTTTCGCACTTGTGTTGGTGCAGGAAACCACTTTTGCACTTGTATTTGTGTGGAAAAACCACTTTTCGCACTTGTGTTAGTGTTGAAAAACACTTTTCGCACTTGTGTTAGTGTTGAAAAACCACTTTTCGCACTTGTGTTGGTCAGGAAACCACTTTTGCACTTGTATTAGTGTGGAAAAACCACTTTTCGCACTTGTGTTAGTGTTGAAAAACCACTTTTCGCACTTGTGTTGGTGAAGGAAACCACTTTTCGCACTTGTGTTAGTGTTGAAAACCCACTTTTCGCACTTGTGTTAATTTTGAACATCCACTTTTCCCACTTGTGTTGGTGCAGGAAACCACTTTTGCACTTGTATTAGTGTGGAAAAAACACTTTTTGCACTTGTGATAGTGTTGAAAAACCACTTTTTGCACTTGTGTTATTGTTGAAAAACCAATTTTCGCACTTGCGTTGGTGCAGGAAACCACTTTTGCACTTGTATTAGTGTGGAAAAAAACACTTTTTGCACTTGTGATAGTGTTGAAAACCCACTTTTCGCACTTGTGTTAGTGTTGAAAAACCACTTTTTGCACTTGTGTTGGTGCAGGAAACCACTTTTGCACTTGTATTAGTGTGGAAAAACCACTTTTCGCACTTGTGTTAGTGTGGAAAAACCACTTTTCGCACTTGTGTTAGTGTTGAAAAACCACTTTTCGCACTTGTGTTTGTGTTGAAAAACCACTTTTCGCACTTGTGTTAGTGAAGGAAACCACTTTTCGCACTTGTGTTAGTGTTGAAAACCCACTTTTCGCACTTGTGTTAGTGTTGAAAATCCACTTTTCGCACTTGTGTTGGTGCAGGAAACCACTTTTGCACTTGTATTAGTGTGGAAAAAACACTTTTTGCACTTGTGATAGCATTGAAAAACCACTTTTCGCACTTGTGTTAATGTTGAAAAACACTTTTCGCACTTGTGTTAGTGTTGAAAAACCACTTTTGCACTTGTATTAGTGTGGAAAAAACACTTTTTGCACCTGTAATAGTGTTGAAAAAACACTTTTTGCACTTGTGATAGCATTGAAAAACCACTTTTCGCACTTGTGTTAGTGTTGAAAAACCACTTTACGCACTTGTGTTAGTGTTGAAAAACCACTTTTTGCACTTGTGTTAGTGTTGAAAATCCACTTTTCGCACTTGTGTTGGTACAGGAAACCACTTTTGCACTTGTATTAGTGTTGAAAAAACACTTTTTGCACTTGTGATAGTGTTGAAAAACCACTTTTCGCACTTGTGTTAGTGTTGAAAAACCACTTTTCGCACTTGTGTTAGTGTTGAAAAACCACTTTTGCACTCGTGATATTGTTGAAAAACCACTTTCGCACATGTGTTAGTGTTGAAAAACCACTTTTCGCACTTGTGTTAGTGTTGAAAAACCACTTTTCGCACTTGTGGTAGTGAAGGAAACCACTTTTCGCACTTGTGTTAGTGTTGAAAACCCACTTTTCGCACTTGTGTTAGTGTTGAAAAACCACCTTTCGCACTTGTGTTGATGCAGGAAACCACTTTTGCACTTTTATTAGTGTGGAAAAACCACTTTTCGCACTTGTGTTAGTGTTGATAAACCACTTTTCGCACTTGTGTTAGTGTTGAAAAACCACTTTTCGCACTTGTGTTGGTGCAGGAAACCACTTTTGCACTTGTATTAGTGTGGGAAAAACACTTTTTGCACTTGTGATAGTGTTGAAAAACCACTTTTCGCACTTGTGTTCGTGTTGAAAAACCACTTTTTGCACTTGTGTTAGTGTTGAAAAACCACTTTTCGCACTTGTGGTCGTGAAGGAAACCACTTTTCGCACTTGTGTTATTGTTTAAAACCCACTTTTCGCACTTGTGTTAGTGTTGAAAAACCACTTTTCGCACTTGTGTTGATGCAGGAAACCACCTTTGCACTTATATTAGTGTGAAAAAACCACTTTTCTCACTTGTGTTAGTGTTGAAAAACCACTTTTCGCACTTGTGTTAGTGTTGAAAAACCACTTTTCGCACTTGTGTTGGTGCAGGAAACCACTTTTGCACTTGTATTAGTGTGGAAAAAACCACTTTTCGCACTTGTGTTAGTGTTGAAAAACACTTTTGGCACTTGTGTTAGTGTTGAAAAACCACTTTTCGCACTTGTGTTGGTGCAGCAAAACCACTTTTGCACTTGTATTAGTGTGGAAAAAACACTTTTTGCACTTGTGATAGTGTTGAAAAAACACTTTTTGCACTTGTGTTAGTGTTGAAAAACAACTTTTCGCACTTGTGTTGGTGCAGGAAACCACTTTTGCACTTGTATTAGTGTGGAAAAACCACTTTTCGCACTTGCGTTAGTGTTGAAAAACCACTTTTTGCACTTGTGTTAGTGTTGAAAAACCACTTTTCGCACTTGTGGTAGTGAAGGAAACCACTTTTTGCACTTGTGTTAGTGTTGAAAACCCACTTTTCGCACTTGTGTTAGTGTTGAAAAACCACTTTTCGCACTTGTGTTGATGCAGAAAACCACTTTTGCACTTGTATTTGTGTGGAAAAACCACTTTTCGCACTTGTGTTAGTGTTGAAAAACACTTTTCGCACTTGTGTTAGTGTTGAAAAACCACTTTTCGCACTTGTGTTGGTGCAGGAAACCACTTTTGCACTTGTATTAGTGTGGAAAAAACACTTTTTGCACTTGTGATAGTGTTGAAAAAACACTTTTTGCTCTTGTGTTAGTGTTGAAAAACCACTTTTTGCACTTGTGTTGGTCAGGAAACCACTTTTGCACTTGTATTAGTGTGGGAAAAACCACTTTTCGCACTTGTGTTAGTGTTGAAAAACCACTTTTCGCACTTGTGTTGGTGAAGGAAACCACTTTTCGCACTTGTGTTAATTTTGAACATCCACTTTTCCCACTTGTGTTGGTGCAGGAAACCACTTTTGCACTTGTATTAGTGTGGAAAAAACACTTTTTGCACTTGTGATAGTGTTGAAAAACCACTTTTCGCACTTGTGTTATTGTTGAAAAACCAATTTTCGCACTTGTGTTGCAGGAAACCACTTTTGCACTTGTATTCGTGTGGAAAAAACACTTTTTGCACTTGTGATAGTGTTGAAAACCCACTTTTCGCACTTGTGTTAGTGTTGAAAAACCACTTTTTGCACTTGTGTTCGTGCAGGAAACCACTTTTGCACTTGTATTAGTGTGGAAAAACCACTTTTCGCACTTGTGTTAGTGTGGAAAAACCACTTTTCGCACTTGTGTTAGTGTTGAAAAACCACTTTTCGCACTTGTGTTTGTGTTGAAAAACCACTTTTCGCACTTGTGTTAGTGAAGGAAACCACTTTTCGCACTTGTGTTAGTGTTGAAAAACCACTTTTCGCACTTGTGTTGGTGCAGGAAACCACTTTTGCACTTGTATTAGTGTGGAAAAACCACTTTTCGCACTTGTGTTAGTGTTGAAAAACCACTTTTCGCACTTGTGTTAGTGTTGAAAAACCACTTTTCGCTCTTGTGTTGGTCAGGAAACCACTTTTGCACTTGTATTAGTGTGGAAAAACCACTTTTCGCACTTGTGTTAGTGTTGAAAAACCACTTTTCGCACTTGTGTTGGTGAAGGAAACCACTTTTCGCACTTGTGTTAGTGTTGAAAACCCACTTTTCGCACTTGTGTTAGTTTTGAACATCCACTTTTCCCACTTGTGTTGGTGCAGGAAACAACTTTTGCACTTGTATTAGTGTGGAAAAAACACTTTTTGCACTTGTGATAGTGTTGAAAAATCACTTTTCGCACTTGTGTTAGTGTTGAAAAACCAATTTTCGCACTTGTGTTGGTGCAGGAAACCACTTTTGCACGTGTATTAGTGTGGAAAAAACACTTTTTGCACTTGTGATAGTGTTGAAAAACCACTTTTTGCACTTGTGTTAGTGTTGAAAAACCACTTTTTGCACTTGTGTTGGTGCAGGAAACCACTTTTGCACTTGTATTAGTGTGGAAAAAACAATTTTTGCACCTGTAATAGTGTTGAAAAAACACTTTTTGCACTTGCGTTAGTGTTGAAAACCACTTTTCGCACTTGTGGTAGTGAAGGAAACCACTTTTCGCACTTGTGTTAGTGTTGAAAACCCACTTTTCGCACTTGTGTTAGTGTTGAAAAACCACTTTTCGCACTTGTGTTGATGCAGGAAACCACTTTTGCACTTGTATTAGTGTGGAAAAACCACTTTTCGCACTTGTGTTAGTGTTGAAAAACCACTTTTCGCACATGTGTTAGTGTTGAAAAACCACGTTTCGCACTTGTGTTGGTGCAGGAAACCACTTTTGCACTTGTATTAGTGTGGAAAAAACACTTTTTGCACTTGTGATAGTGTTGAAAAAACACTTTTTGCACTTGTGTTACTGTTGAAAAACCACTTTTCGCACTTGTGTTGGTGCAGTAAACCACTTTTGCACTTGTATTAGTGTGGAAAAACCACTTTTCGCACTTGTGTTAGTGTTGAAAAACCACTTTTCGCACTTGTGTTAGTGTTGAAAAACCACTTTTCGCACTTGTGTTGGTGCAGGAAACCACTTTTGCACTTGTATTAGTGTGGAAAACCTCTTTTCGCACTTGTGTTAGTGTGAAAAACCACTTTTCGCACTTGTGTTAGTGTTGAAAAACCACTTTTCGCACTTGTGTTGGTGCAGGAAACCACTTTTGCACTTGTATTAGTGTGGAAAAACCTCTTTTCGCACTTGTGTTAGTGTGAAAAACCACTTTTCGCACTTGTGTTAGTGTTGAAAAACCACTTTTCGCACTTGTGTTGGTGCAGGAAACCACTTTTGCACTTGTATTAGTGTGGAAAAACCACTTTTTGCACTTGTGATATTGTTGAAAAACCACTTTCGCACTTGTGTTAGTGTTGAAAAACCACTTTTCGCACTTGTGTTAGTGAAGGAAACCACTTTTCGCACTTGTGTTAGTGTTGAAAATCCACTTTTCGCACTTGTGTTGGTGCAGGAAACCACTTTTGCACTTGTATTAGTGTGGAAAAAACACTTTTTGCACTTGTGATATTGTTGAAAAATCACTTTCGCACTTGTGTTAGTGTTTGAAAAACCACTTTTCGCACTTGTGTTAGTGTTGAAAAACCACTTTTCGCACTTGTGGTAGTGAAGGAAACCACTTTTCGCACTTGTGTTAGTGTTGAAAACCCACTTTTCGCACTTGTGTTAGTGTTGAAAAACCACCTTTCGCACTCGTGTTGATGCAGGAAACCACTTTTGCACTTGTATTGGTGTGGAAAAACCACTTTTCGCACTTGTGTTAGTGTGAAAAACCACTTTTCGCACTTGTGTTAGTGTTCAAAAACCACTTTTTGCACTTGTGTTAGTGTGAAAAACCACTTTTCGCACTTGTGTTAGTGTTGAAAAACCACTTTTCGCACTTGTGTTGGTGCAGGAAACCACTTTTGCACTTGTATTAGTGTGGAAAAACCTCTTTTTGCACTTGTATTACTGTGGAAAAACCACTTTTTGCACTTGTGATAGTGTTGAAAAACCACTTTTCGCACTTGTGTTGGTGCAGGAAACCACTTTTGCACTTGTATTAGTGTGGAAAAACCACTTTTTGCACTTGTGATAGTGTTGAAAAACCACTTTTCGCACTTGTGTTATTGTTGAAAAACCAATTTTCGCGCTTGTTTTGCAGGAAACCACTTTTGCACTTGTATTCGTGTGGAAAAAAACACTTTTTGCACTTGTGATAGTGTTGAAAACCCACTTTTCGCACTTGTGTTAGTGTTGAAAAACCACTTTTTGCACTTGTGTTCGTGCAGGAAACCACTTTTGCACTTGTATTAGTGTGGAAAAACCACTTTTCGCACTTGTGTTAGTGTGGAAAAACCACTTTTCGCACTTGTGTTAGTGTTGAAAAACCACTTATCGCACTTGTGTTAGTGAAGGAAACCACTTTTCGCACTTGTGTTAGTGTTGAAAAACCACTTTTCGCACTTGTGTTGGTGCAGGAAACCACTTTTGCACTTGTATTAGTGTGGAAAAAACACTTTTCGCACTTGTGTTAGTGTTGAAAAACCACTTTTCGCACTTGTGTTAGTGTTGAAAAACCACTTTTCGCTCTTGTGTTGGTCAGGAAACCACTTTTGCACTTGTATTAGTGTGGAAAAACCACTTTTCGCACTTGTGTTAGTGTTGAAAAACCACTTTTCGCACTTGTGTTGGTGAAGGAAACCACTTTTCGCACTTGTGTTAGTGTTGAAAACCCACTTTTCGCACTTGTGTTAGTTTTGAACATCCACTTTTCCCACTTGTGTTGGTGCAGGAAACAACTTTTGCACTTGTATTAGTGTGGAAAAAACACTTTTTGCACTTGTGATAGTGTTGAAAAATCACTTTTCGCACTTGTGTTAGTGTTGAAAAACCAATTTTCGCACTTGTGTTGGTGCAGGAAACCACTTTTGCACGTGTATTAGTGTGGAAAAAACACTTTTTGCACTTGTGATAGTGTTGAAAAACCACTTTTTGCACTTGTGTTAGTGTTGAAAAACCACTTTTTGCACTTGTGTTGGTGCAGGAAACCACTTTTGCACTTGTATTAGTGTGGAAAAAACAATTTTTGCACCTGTAATAGTGTTGAAAAAACACTTTTTGCACTTGCGTTAGTGTTGAAAACCACTTTTCGCACTTGTGGTAGTGAAGGAAACCACTTTTCGCACTTGTGTTAGTGTTGAAAACCCACTTTTCGCACTTGTGTTAGTGTTGAAAAACCACTTTTCGCACTTGTGTTGATGCAGGAAACCACTTTTGCACTTGTATTAGTGTGGAAAAACCACTTTTCGCACTTGTGTTAGTGTTGAAAAACCACTTTTCGCACGTGTTAGTGTTGAAAAACCACGTTTCGCACTTGTGCTGGTGCAGGAAACCACTTTTGCACTTGTATTAGTGTGGAAAAAACACTTTTTGCACTTGTGATAGTGTTGAAAAAACACTTTTTGCACTTGTGTTACTGTTGAAAAACCACTTTTCGCACTTGTGTTGGTGGAGTAAACCACTTTTGCACTTGTATTAGTGTGGAAAAACCACTTTTCGCACTTGTGTTAGTGTTGAAAAACCACTTTTCGCACTTGTGTTAGTGTTGAAAAACCACTTTTCGCACTTGTGTTGGTGCAGGAAACCACTTTTGCACTTGTATTAGTGTGGAAAAACCTCTTTTCGCACTTGTGTTAGTGTGAAAAACCACTTTTCGCACTTGTGTTAGTGTTGAAAAACCACTTTTTGCACTTGTGTTGGTGCAGGAAACCACTTTTGCACTTGTATTAGTGTGGAAAAACCTCTTTTCGCATTTGTGTTAGTGCGAAAAACCACTTTTCGCACTTGTGTTAGTGTTGAAAAACCACTTTTCGCACTTGTGTTGGTGCAGGAAACCACTTTTGCACTTGTATTAGTGTGGAAAAACCACTTTTTGCACTTGTGATATTGTTGAAAAACCACTTTCGCACTTGTGTTAGTGTTGAAAAACCACTTTTCGCACTTGTGTTAGTGAAGGAAACCACTTTTCGCACTTGTGTTAGTGTTGAAAATCCACTTTTCGCACTTGTGTTGGTGCAGGAAACACTTTTGCACTTGTATTAGTGTGGAAAAAACACTTTTTACACTTGTGATATTGTTGAAAAACCACTTTCGCACTTGTGTTAGTGTTTGAAAAACCACTTTTCGCACTTGTGTTAGTGTTGAAAAACCACTTTTCGCACTTGTGGTAGTGAAGGAAACCACTTTTCGCACTTGTGTTAGTGTTGAAAACCCACTTTTCGCACTTGTGTTAGTGTTGAAAAACCACCTTTCGCACTCGTGTTGATGCAGGAAACCACTTTTGCACTTGTATTAGTGTGGAAAAACCACTTTTCGCACTTGTGTTAGTGTGAAAAACCACTTTTCGCACTTGTGTTAGTGTTCAAAAACCACTTTTTGCACTTGTGTTAGTGTGAAAAACCACTTTTCGCACTTGTGTTAGTGTTGAAAAACCACTTTTCGCACTTGTGTTGGTGCAGGAAACCACTTTTGCACTTGTATTAGTGTGGAAAAACCTCTTTTTGCACTTGTATTACTGTGGAAAAACCACTTTTTGCACTTGTGATAGTGTTGAAAAACCACTTTTCGCACTTGTGTTGGTGCAGGAAACCACTTTTGCACTTGTATTAGTGTGGAAAAACCACTTTTTGCACTTGTGATATTGTTGAAAAACCACTTTCGCACTTGTGTTAGTGTTGAAAAACCACTTTTCGCACTTGTGTTAGTGAAGGAAACCACTTTTCGCACTTGTGTTAGTGTTGAAAATCCACTTTTCGCACTTGTGTTGGTGCAGGAAACCACTTTTGCACTTGTATTAGTGTGGAAAAAACACTTTTTGCACTTGTGATATTGTTGAAAAACCACTTTCGCACTTGTGTTAGTGTTTGAAAAACCACGTTTCGCACTTGTGTTAGTGTTGAAAAACCACTTTTCGCACTTGTGGTAGTGAAGGAAACCACTTTTCGCACTTGTGTTAGTGTTGAAAACCCACTTTTCGCACTTGTGTTAGTGTTGAAAATCCACTTTTCGCACTTGTGTTGGTGCAGGAAACCACTTTTGCACTTGTATTAGTGTGGAAAAAACACTTTTTGCACTTGTGATAGTGTTGAAAAACCACTTTTCGCACTTGTGTTAGTGTTGAAAAACCACTTTTCGCACTTGTGTTAGTGTTCAAAAACCACTTTTTGCACTTGTGTTAGTGTGAAAAACCACTTTTCGCACTTGTGTTAGTGTTGAAAAACCACTTTTCGCACTTGTGTTGGTGCAGGAAACCACTTTTGCACTTGTATTAGTGTGGAAAAACCTCTTTTTGCACTTGTATTACTGTGGAAAAACCACTTTTTGCACTTGTGATAGTGTTGAAAAACCACTTTTCGCACTTGTGTTGGTGCAGGAAACCACTTTTGCACTTGTATTAGTGTGGAAAAACCACTTTTTGCACTTGTGATAGTGTTGAAAAACCACTTTTCGCACTTGTGTTATTGTTGAAAAACCAATTTTCGCGCTTGTTTTGCAGGAAACCACTTTTGCACTTGTATTCGTGTGGAAAAAACACTTTTTGCACTTGTGATAGTGTTGAAAACCCACTTTTCGCACTTGTGTTAGTGTTGAAAAACCACTTTTTGCACTTGTGTTCGTGCAGGAAACCACTTTTGCACTTGTATTAGTGTGGAAAAACCACTTTTCGCACTTGTGTTAGTGTGGAAAAACCACTTTTCGCACTTGTGTTAGTGTTGAAAAACCACTTATCGCACTTGTGTTAGTGAAGGAAACCACTTTTCGCACTTGTGTTAGTGTTGAAAAACCACTTTTCGCACTTGTGTTGGTGCAGGAAACCACTTTTGCACTTGTATTAGTGTGGAAAAAACACTTTTCGCACTTGTGTTAGTGTTGAAAAACCACTTTTCGCACTTGTGTTAGTGTTGAAAAACCACTTTTCGCTCTTGTGTTGGTCAGGAAACCACTTTTGCACTTGTATTAGTGTGGAAAAACCACTTTTCGCACTTGTGTTAGTGTTGAAAAACCACTTTTCGCACTTGTGTTGGTGAAGGAAACCACTTTTCGCACTTGTGTTAGTGTTGAAAACCCACTTTTCGCACTTGTGTTAGTTTTGAACATCCACTTTTCCCACTTGTGTTGGTGCAGGAAACAACTTTTGCACTTGTATTAGTGTGGAAAAAACACTTTTTGCACTTGTGATAGTGTTGAAAAATCACTTTTCGCACTTGTGTTAGTGTTGAAAAACCAATTTTCGCACTTGTGTTGGTGCAGGAAACCACTTTTGCACGTGTATTAGTGTGGAAAAAACACTTTTTGCACTTGTGATAGTGTTGAAAAACCACTTTTTGCACTTGTGTTAGTGTTGAAAACCACTTTTTGCACTTGTGTTGGTGCAGGAAACCACTTTTGCACTTGTATTAGTGTGGAAAAAACAATTTTTGCACCTGTAATAGTGTTGAAAAAACACTTTTTGCACTTGCGTTAGTGTTGAAAACCACTTTTCGCACTTGTGGTAGTGAAGGAAACCACTTTTCGCACTTGTGTTAGTGTTGAAAACCCACTTTTCGCACTTGTGTTAGTGTTGAAAAACCACTTTTCGCACTTGTGTTGATGCAGGAAACCACTTTTGCACTTGTATTAGTGTGGAAAAACCACTTTTCGCACTTGTGTTAGTGTTGAAAAACCACTTTTCGCACATGTGTTAGTGTTGAAAAAACACGTTTCGCACTTGTGCTGGTGCAGGAAACCACTTTTGCACTTGTATTAGTGTGGAAAAAACACTTTTTGCACTTGTGATAGTGTTGAAAAAACACTTTTTGCACTTGTGTTACTGTTGAAAAACCACTTTTCGCACTTGTGTTGGTGGAGTAAACCACTTTTGCACTTGTATTAGTGTGGAAAAACCACTTTTCGCACTTGTGTTAGTGTTGAAAAACCACTTTTCGCACTTGTGTTAGTGTTGAAAAACCACTTTTCGCACTTGTGTTGGTGCAGGAAACCACTTTTGCACTTGTATTAGTGTGGAAAAACCTCTTTTCGCACTTGTGTTAGTGTGAAAAACCACTTTTCGCACTTGTGTTAGTGTTGAAAAACCACTTTTTGCACTTGTGTTGGTGCAGGAAACCACTTTTGCACTTGTATTAGTGTGGAAAAACCTCTTTTCGCATTTGTGTTAGTGTGAAAAACCACTTTTCGCACTTGTGTTAGTGTTGAAAAACCACTTTTCGCACTTGTGTTGGTGCAGGAAACCACTTTTGCACTTGTATTAGTGTGGAAAAACCACTTTTTGCACTTGTGATATTGTTGAAAAACCACTTTCGCACTTGTGTTAGTGTTGAAAAACCACTTTTCGCACTTGTGTTAGTGAAGGAAACCACTTTTCGCACTTGTGTTAGTGTTGAAAATCCACTTTTCGCACTTGTGTTGGTGCAGGAAACACTTTTGCACTTGTATTAGTGTGGAAAAAACACTTTTTACACTTGTGATATTGTTGAAAAACCACTTTCGCACTTGTGTTAGTGTTTGAAAAACCACTTTTCGCACTTGTGTTAGTGTTGAAAAACCACTTTTCGCACTTGTGGTAGTGAAGGAAACCACTTTTCGCACTTGTGTTAGTGTTGAAAACCCACTTTTCGCACTTGTGTTAGTGTTGAAAAACCACCTTTCGCACTCGTGTTGATGCAGGAAACCACTTTTGCACTTGTATTAGTGTGGAAAAACCACTTTTCGCACTTGTGTTAGTGTGAAAAACCACTTTTCGCACTTGTGTTAGTGTTCAAAAACCACTTTTTGCACTTGTGTTAGTGTGAAAAACCACTTTTCGCACTTGTGTTAGTGTTGAAAAACCACTTTTCGCACTTGTGTTGGTGCAGGAAACCACTTTTGCACTTGTATTAGTGTGGAAAAACCTCTTTTTGCACTTGTATTACTGTGGAAAAACCACTTTTTGCACTTGTGATAGTGTTGAAAAACCACTTTTCGCACTTGTGTTGGTGCAGGAAACCACTTTTGCACTTGTATTAGTGTGGAAAATCCACTTTTTGCACTTGTGATATTGTTGAAAAACCACTTTCGCACTTGTGTTAGTGTTGAAAAACCACTTTTCGCACTTGTGTTAGTGAAGGAAACCACTTTTCGCACTTGTGTTAGTGTTGAAAATCCACTTTTCGCACTTGTGTTGGTGCAGGAAACCACTTTTGCACTTGTATTAGTGTGGAAAAAACACTTTTTGCACTTGTGATATTGTTGAAAAACCACTTTCGCACTTGTGTTAGTGTTTGAAAAACCACTTTTCGCACTTGTGTTAGTGTTGAAAAACCACTTTTCGCACTTGTGGTAGTGAAGGAAACCACTTTTCGCACTTGTGTTAGTGTTGAAAACCCACTTTTCGCACTTGTGTTAGTGTTGAAAATCCACTTTTCGCACTTGTGTTGGTGCAGGAAACCACTTTTGCACTTGTATTAGTGTGGAAAAAACACTTTTTGCACTTGTGATAGTGTTGAAAAACCACTTTTCGCACTTGTGTTAGTGTTGAAAAACCACTTTTCGCACTTGTGTTAGTGTTCAAAAACCACTTTTTGCACTTGTGTTAGTGTGAAAAACCACTTTTCGCACTTGTGTTAGTGTTGAAAAACCACTTTTCGCACTTGTGTTGGTGCAGGAAACCACTTTTGCACTTGTATTAGTGTGGAAAAACCTCTTTTTGCACTTGTATTACTGTGGAAAAACCACTTTTTGCACTTGTGATAGTGTTGAAAAACCACTTTTCGCACTTGTGTTGGTGCAGGAAACCACTTTTGCACTTGTATTAGTGTGGAAAAACCACTTTTTGCACTTGTGATAGTGTTGAAAAACCACTTTTCGCACTTGTGTTATTGTTGAAAAACCAATTTTCGCGCTTGTTTTGCAGGAAACCACTTTTGCACTTGTATTCGTGTGGAAAAAACACTTTTTGCACTTGTGATAGTGTTGAAAACCCACTTTTCGCACTTGTGTTAGTGTTGAAAAACCACTTTTTGCACTTGTGTTCGTGCAGGAAACCACTTTTGCACTTGTATTAGTGTGGAAACCACTTTTCGCACTTGTGTTAGTGTTGAAAAACCACTTTTCGCACTTGTGGTAGTGAAGGAAACCACTTTTCGCACTTGTGTTATTGTTTAAAACCCACTTTTCGCACTTGTGTTAGTGTTGAAAAACCACTTTTTGCACTTGTGTTGATGCAGGAAACCACTTTTGCACTTGTATTAGTGTGAAAAAACCACTTTTCTCACTTGTGTTAGTGTTGAAAAACCACTTTTCGCACTTGTGTTTGTGTTGAAAAACCACTTTTCGCACTTGTGTTAGTGTTGAAAAACCACTTTTCGCACTTGTGATAGTGTTGAAAAACCACTTTTCGCACTTGTGTTAGTGTTGAAAAACCACTTTTCGCTCTTGTGTTGGTCAGGAAACCACTTTTGCACTTGTATTAGTGTGGAAAAACCACTTTTCGCACTTGTGTTAGTGTTGAAAAACCACTTTTCGCACTTGTGTTGGTGAAGGAAACCACTTTTCGCACTTGTGTTAGTGTTGAAAACCCACTTTTCGCACTTGTGTTAGTTTTGAACATCCACTTTTCCCACTTGTGTTGGTGCAGGAAACAACTTTTGCACTTGTATTAGTGTGGAAAAAACACTTTTTGCACTTGTGATAGTGTTGAAAAATCACTTTTCGCACTTGTGTTAGTGTTGAAAAACCAATTTTCGCACTTGTGTTGGTGCAGGAAACCACTTTTGCACGTGTATTAGTGTGGAAAAAACACTTTTTGCACTTGTGATAGTGTTGAAAAACCACTTTTTGCACTTGTGTTAGTGTTGAAAAACCACTTTTTGCCCTTGTGTTGGTGCAGGAAACCACTTTTGCACTTGTATTAGTGTGGAAAAAACAATTTTTGCACCTGTAATAGTGTTGAAAAAACACTTTTTGCACTTGCGTTAGTGTTGAAAACCACTTTTCGCACTTGTGGTAGTGAAGGAAACCACTTTTCGCACTTGTGTTAGTGTTGAAAACCCACTTTTCGCACTTGTGTTAGTGTTGAAAAACCACTTTTCGCACTTGTGTTGATGCAGGAAACCACTTTTGCACTTGTATTAGTGTGGAAAAACCACTTTTCGCACTTGTGTTAGTGTTGAAAAACCACTTTTCGCACATGTGTTAGTGTTGAAAAACCACGTTTCGCACTTGTGTTGGTGCAGGAAACCACTTTTGCACTTGTATTAGTGTGGAAAAAACACTTTTTGCACTTGTGATAGTGTTGAAAAAACACTTTTTGCACTTGTGTTACTGTTGAAAAACCACTTTTCGCACTTGTGTTGGTGCAGTAAACCACTTTTGCACTTGTATTAGTGTGGAAAAACCACTTTTCGCACTTGTGTTAGTGTTGAAAAACCACTTTTCGCACTTGTGTTAGTGTTGAAAAACCACTTTTCGCACTTGTGTTGGTGCAGGAAACCACTTTTGCACTTGTATTAGTGTGGAAAAACCTCTTTTCGCACTTGTGTTAGTGTGAAAAACCACTTTTCGCACTTGTGTTAGTGTTGAAAAACCACTTTTTGCACTTGTGTTGGTGCAGGAAACCACTTTTGCACTTGTATTAGTGTGGAAAAACCTCTTTTCGCACTTGTGTTAGTGTGAAAAACCACTTTTCGCACTTGTGTTAGTGTTGAAAAACCACTTTTCGCACTTGTGTTGGTGCAGGAAACCACTTTTGCACTTGTATTAGTGTGGAAAAACCACTTTTTGCACTTGTGATATTGTTGAAAAACCACTTTCGCACTTGTGTTAGTGTTGAAAAACCACTTTTCGCACTTGTGTTAGTGAAGGAAACTACTTTTCGCACTTGTGTTAGTGTTGAAAATCCACTTTTCGCACTTGTGTTGGTGCAGGAAACCACTTTTGCACTTGTATTAGTGTGGAAAAAACACTTTTTACACTTGTGATATTGTTGAAAAACCACTTTCGCACTTGTGTTAGTGTTTGAAAAACCACTTTTCGCACTTGTGTTAGTGTTGAAAAACCGCTTTTCGCACTTGTGGTAGTGAAGGAAACCACTTTTCGCACTTGTGTTAGTGTTGAAAACCCACTTTTCGCACTTGTGTTAGTGTTGAAAAACCACCTTTCGCACTCGTGTTGATGCAGGAAACCACTTTTGCACTTGTATTAGTGTGGAAAAACCACTTTTCGCACTTGTGTTAGTGTGAAAAACCACTTTTCGCACTTGTGTTAGTGTTCAAAAACCACTTTTTGCACTTGTGTTAGTGTGAAAAACCACTTTTCGCACTTGTGTTAGTGTTGAAAAACCACTTTTCGCACTTGTGTTGGTGCAGGAAACCACTTTTGCACTTGTATTAGTGTGGAAAAACCTCTTTTTGCACTTGTATTACTGTGGAAAAACCACTTTTTGCACTTGTGATAGTGTTGAAAAACCACTTTTCGCACTTGTGTTGGTGCAGGAAACCACTTTTGCACTTGTATTAGTGTGGAAAAACCACTTTTTGCACTTGTGATATTGTTGAAAAACCACTTTCGCACTTGTGTTAGTGTTGAAAAACCACTTTTCGCACTTGTGTTAGTGAAGGAAACCACTTTTCGCACTTGTGTTAGTGTTGAAAATCCACTTTTCGCACTTGTGTTGGTGCAGGAAACCACTTTTGCACTTGTATTAGTGTGGAAAAAACACTTTTTGCACTTGTGATATTGTTGAAAAACCACTTTCGCACTTGTGTTAGTGTTTGAAAAACCACTTTTCGCACTTGTGTTAGTGTTGAAAAACCACTTTTCGCACTTGTGGTAGTGAAGGAAACCACTTTTCGCACTTGTGTTAGTGTTGAAAACCCACTTTTCGCACTTGTGTTAGTGTTGAAAAACCACCTTTCTGTGGAAGTGTAACTCAGTGTAACTTATTAATTGGCACTGGTAACTTATTAATTAACCTGGTAACAAAGCAGATACATTTTACATGCAAACTCTGTTAAAGACGAGTTTGTAAATGAGTGTCAGAATGTGCATGAACATGGTAATCTCTTGAAACACCTGGTCAAGGCCCCAGGCTAGAGCACCCCCCCTACTGTGTAAATGGAAATCACAGCAGGAGGGGAGCGAGCTGATGCCAGGACTCGGTGCAATGCATGACCTCGGGGCATCAGCGGAGAGAGGATTAAGTCCAGTTTGGCGATATAACCGAGAGCAAACGTTGGGTAGGGACTTGCTACGAGAAGCTCTGACCGAACGGGAGTGTCGGAGGAACATCGGATGAACGAGAAGGACCAGCGAAAAGAGTTAACCTGATCCATTATATTATGCGGTATCATTTTGGTAATTGGAATGAAGTAAATACAGTTAATAAACCAGACCTTTTGTAAACCTGTGTCCGGTCATTGGAGTCCTGAGTCCCCCACTACAAATTCCACAACAATCTGGAGGCACCGCTGACATCAATTGTACACACAAACAAGTCTTCTTTAAAAGGTGAGTGTGTCTTGTTTTGTCCAATATGATTTACGAACTTGGAAGTTATGGGTACATACATGGGGGAGCAGGTGGTCTGGGGCTTCTTTGCGCACCGATGCCGCGATATAGGTGGCGTGAGCCATCACGAATGGGATTTCGATAAACGACTGTAGCAATTTATTCGTTTTTTTTCTAAATGATTTCTGTAAATACGTATTTTTGCGCTGGTCATTAAGGGTCTTACTGTGACCTGGAAGCAAACGGAGCAAGTGTGCACCTTGCGACCATTTGCTTCCAGGACGTGTAAGGCCGGTACACTCGTTTACCCACCCGTACAAAGATAAAGTACTTCTTTTTTTTTGCACTTGTTCAAAGCGCTCGGCGCTCGGCGAGCGACAGGGAACCGGGAAAGGGAATTATATTTATATATATATATTTTACCTAATTCCAATTTATGGTATTGCAACAAAAAGGCTTATACCTTTGGAACGACTGTTCGGATTTAGACAAATTAAAACTCGTTCGATCAACAAATAAATTCATGACAGACAATCCCACCTCATGCCGGTCCAGAATTACTGTGAAAGATGGCGATTGGGAAAAAAAAATTGCATACCAACACTCCCTCACTGTCCCTCATTGTCCCTCATGTCCATTCCGGCACCCTGTCTCTTCCTCCCGCTCTTTTTCCCTCCCTTTACTTCCCGTTGGCGGACGTTTTGCGAGAAGCAAAGCGTTTTGCAGGACGCTTCCAGGAAACAAAACCAGTGCTGTTGTTTTTTTTGACGAAATTTGCCAGATAAATAGCATGGGTGACACGGAACCAGTGCTGGTGGGTTTTTTAACGAAAAATAATTCTGTATTATTTAGTTAACCAGTTTGTGTGAAACCTCAACCTAAATATAAAAATTGATCTGCTTGGTGTTAGTTTAAGGGCTGTTCCAAATTTATCCTGATTATGGTGATTATGAGACAAAAACAGCAGAGTGGGAATCGGCAGACAATGGAACAGCTAGCGACGAGTGTTTGTGGGTGACAACCACCCTCTGGTCGAGGCTCATAGAAGGGGTGATGCTTACTGATTCGGCACGCTTAAAATAGGTGTTAATGGTGGGATGTCAGAGGGTTTGGTGTGGGTTAATGTTCACACTATTTTGGAAAATAATGAAGGAAGGGATTTTAATGGAAGTCAGGTTTGAAATCAGGAAGGGAAGGAATGGGAAATTTGTTAAGGTTTGAAATTAATCGGACGGGTGGGTCCCAGGGTGTGGTCGCCGTGCTCGCGGGCCGTTCGCTTTGGCTCTGCGAATGGACCGGGCCATTTCATGTGGATAGAGGGGGGGGTTCTGTGGTCATTCGCTTTGGCTTTGCGAATGGACCAAACCATTGCATGTAGATAGAAGGGGGGTTCTGTGGTCGTAACTGCCACGTGGTTTCAAAGTTTTTGTTGTTGCTTGCACGTGTGTTTTTTTGCAAGCACGTACGGGCAAGCACGTACGTGCGGGCACGCCCTAGTATATATAAATAGAGGTAATATTGAGTTACGGAATTAATTACTTTCAAGAATACACAAGGACAACCAAGAAGTTGAATGATATGAGTGGATATTCTTCACACTCAGGAAGAAGTTGAATGATATGATTGGATATTCTTCACACTTATGGAAGAAGTTGAATGATATGATTGGATATTCTTCACACTTATGAAAGAAGTTGAATGATATGATTGGATATTCTTCACACTCAGGAAGAAGTTGAATGATATGATTGGATATTCTTCACACTTATGGAAGAAGTTGAATGATATGATTGAATATTCTTCACACTCAGGAAGAAGTTGAATGATATGATTGGATATTCTTCACACTCAGGAAGAGGTTGAATGATATGATTGGATATTCTTCACACTCAGGAAGAAGTTGAATGATATGATTGGATATTCTTCACACTCAGGAAGAAGTTGAATGATATGATTGGATATTCTTCACACTCAGGAAGAAGTTGAATGATATGATTGGATATTCTTCACACTTATGAAAGAAGTTGAATGATATGATTGGATATTCTTCACACTCAGGAAGAAGTTGAATGATATGATTGGATATTCTTCACACTCAGGAAGAAGTTGAATGATATGAGTGGATATTCTTCACACTCAGGAAGAAGTTGAATGATATGATTGGATATTCTTCACACTTATGGAAGAAGTTGAATGATATGATTGGATATTCTTCACACTTATGAAAGAAGTTGAATGATATGATTGGATATTCTTCACACTCAGGAAGAAGTTGAATGATATGATTGGATATTCTTCACACTTATGGAAGAAGTTGAATGATATGATTGAATATTCTTCACACTCAGGAAGAAGTTGAATGATATGATTGGATATTCTTCACACTCAGGAAGAGGTTGAATGATATGATTGGATATTCTTCACACTCAGGAAGAAGTTGAATGATATGATTGGATATTCTTCACACTCAGGAAAAAGTTGAATGATATGATTGGATATTCTTCACACTCAGGAAGAAGTTGAAAGATATGATTGGATATTCTTCACACTTATGAAAGAAGTTGAATGATATGATTGGATATTCTTCACACTCAGGAAGAAGTTGAATGATATGATTGGATATTCTTCACACTCAGGAAGAAGTTGAATGATATGATTGGATATTCTTCACACTTATGAAAGAAGTTGAATGATATGATTGGATATTCTTCACACTTATGGAAGAAGTTGAATGATATGATTGGATATTCTTCACACTTATGGAAGAAGTTGAATGATATGATTGGATATTCTTCACACTTATGAAAGAAGTTGAATGATATGATTGGATATTCTTCACACTCAGGAAGAAGTTGAATGATATGATTGGATATTCTTCACACTCAGGAAGAAGTTGAATGATATGATTGGATATTCTTCACACTTATGGAAGAAGTTGAATGATATGATTGAATATTCTTCACACTCAGGAAGAAGTTGAATGATATGATTGGATATTCTTCACACTCAGGAAGAGGTTGAATGATATGATTGGATATTCTTCACACTCAGGAAGAAGTTGAATGATATGATTGGATATTCTTCACACTCAGGAAGAAGTTGAATGATATGATTGGATATTCTTCACACTCAGGAAGAAGTTGAATGATATGATTGGATATTCTTCACACTTATGAAAGAAGTTGAATGATATGATTGGATATTCTTCACACTCAGGAAGAAGTTGAATGATATGATTGGATATTCTTCACACTTATGGAAGAAGTTGAATGATATGATTGGATATTCTTCACACTTATGAAAGAAGTTGAATGATATGATTGGATATTCTTCACACTCAGGAAGAAGTTGAATGATATGATTGGATATTCTTCACACTCAGGAAGACGTTGAATGATATGATTGGATATTCTTCACACTCAGGAAGAAGTTGAATGATATGATTGGATATTCTTCACACTTATGGAAGAAGTTGAATGATATGATTGGATATTCTTCACACTTATGAAAGAAGTTGAATGATATGATTGGATATTCTTCACACTCAGGAAGAAGTTGAATGATATGATTGGATATTCTTCACACTCAGGAAGAAGTTGAATGATATGATTGGTTATGCTATGAGCCAATTGATTAAGGAAAATATTTTGTGATGGCCATATTGGCAATTTTGTGGCCATATTCGTGGCAACTCAGTTAGTGCCACTGCACCTTTAAAATGCATCCCTGCGTTCATTTTTCGATCGATTGAGTTAAAATTTTGAACAATCGGATCTGGACTGTCGTTATTAACGACTCTAGCACGCACCCGTCCAATCAGGATGGAGCGGTATGGTCCCCGGATTATCACTGCCCGCAGTTTTAATTAATTTTACTTTTTCTCTTGGGCATATAATTTTGAAGACATGCATGTCATGATAGAGGAAATGTTTGTTCTGTTAAACGGAATAAATGTTGTTTATTTGTGTGGGTGTGTATTTTTGTGTATTTGGATATATTTTCACGACTAAATTCCAGTTATCGTCCTGCAAAAGGTCTGCTCGTTCTTTTCCTTTGAGTCGTAAATTCCTGTTGAACTCTCATTAAAATGCGGAATTAAGTACGCTGTGTGATGATGGAGATCCTTGATGACGAATCAGGAATAGTGAATGAGCAGACAAATATCACGGATGGTACACCAGATAGGGAAAATGTAGATGAAACCCCTTTTGCTCAGGTGCTGTGTAGCGCTGCACAAAGATCCATATGAGCGGGGCCTGGGTGCTGTGTAATTAGTACACAAAGAACCAATTACTAGGGTGCTGAATAAACACAAAGATCCATTTTTGGAGCTGGTTCTCCCGGTGCTGTGATTTATTCAAAGAACCAAAATCTTGTAAGAATTAAGATATGATTTGTCGACATCATAAATACTTTAATATATGTAACGATTTTTGTAACGATCATCCTGCAAAAGGTCTGCTCGTTCTTTTTACTTTGAGTCGTAAATTCCTGTTGAATTCTCATTAGAATGCGGAATTAAGTACGCTGTGTGATGATGGAGATCCTTGATGACGAATCAGGAATAGTGAATGAGCAAACAAATATCACGGATGCTGCGGCTGGAGCAGGGGAAGCGATTTTTGAATTGTTCAATGATTATTCGATATTGTTATGACTTATTGTCAATAGGTATACTAAGTGGCCATGAGGTAGCCTGTTGCTATGTGCAGTTTTATTCTATTGTTGATTATACCACATAGCTGTGGTGATAAAGGAAATGTTCGTTTAAATAGATGATTATGATAGGACCATGGCTATAAAATCATGATGATTATTATGAATGATATCATAGGGTTCAAATGCAGAATGCTGCATGAACTTGGGAAAGAACTTTCAAGCCCTATGGGATAAATTGGGTATTACAAGCGATGGAGTTTCAAAATTTAGCATGATTGAAGAAATTTTACAGTCTTATTTCAGGAGTTTTACGAAATTTATATTGCCAAGAGATTTTGGATACTATTAAAAGAAAAATGATGAGATATTTTTCCCAATGAACTTTAATATCTGCCATCCATTTTGGCTGTCTCACGAATGAAGGATGAGTTGCCTTTAGTGGTTGCAAAGAAAATTTGTGGAGACCAGGCAAAATGGGGAAATATGTCAGATATGACCCTAGGACAGGACGGTGATTCATCAATTAACATGAGGTACGAACCAGAGGTGACGGTCAATGGATGGACCTGTCCTGACATCATTGGGGAAAGGGCTTATGCAAGGAGTCATCCAAAATGATTAATTTAATTTATTGATGAATATTGATGAATTAATTGAGATTGAATCTAATTGATTGAATTTAATTGAATAAATTTAACTGAATAAATTGAATTGAATATATTGATTGTTTGATTGATGAAAATGCGGTCTCAAGAAAGAAGCTTTGATATCTTTGCGTGATATTAACAATGTGGAGACAACCTGGGAATATTGAGCAAGGTGGTGAGTTTATATACAGATATATATGTGCGGTTACCATTGTGTGATTTCCCCGTCAACAGAGCGGACACCTGAGGATTCACCCATTTCATACTGACCCTCCGGCTCATCTGCAAATACTGATCTGTGAGATTGGATTGTGCAAAAGCCACGGCTGAGGGAGATTCTTTGGAAATCACCGTGCGAACAGGTGGAGAGACCCTTCCTGGAGGTACGAGTGAAGCTTTAGAGGAACAAACTACAACACATCCAACGCTACTTTGATAAAAGGCAGAATGGGAAATGGAGCCTGCAAGAATACACAAGGACAACCAGAGATTCCACAAAAAGGTACTTGTACACATCATATGTACGACCGTTATGGTGCAGAAGCTATAAGGCAGGTCGAGAATTGGTATTTGTGGACAAAGGGACATGATGAGGAGTTTCCAAGAGATGGTACATTTGAGCGAAGTCGATTGGAAAGATTGGAACAAAGATTGAAAGCCAGGAAGAGACAGAATCTAACGGTAGACTGGCTTGCATTCCATCTTTGGGATGGTGAATCCAGACAACGGGAACAGCAAGAACGGATAACGGAACTAGAACTTAAAATAAAAAGGATACAGGATACAGTGGAGGAGACAAATGCACAACTGCCCTCGAAATTAGGAATGAAAGTCACAGTTGTCCCATCTGATTTCCAGTTGTCTCCCCAAAAGGGACGGTACAGAGAATTTTTTCGTGTTTCAGGAGATAACGAGAGATTGCAGTGGCAACTCAGGGATGTAGAGATGCAGCCCAGCAATACAAGTGCACAGGTGCACAGATCAGACAACGACAGAAACCGGTGTTTCGAGTGTGGAAAGATGGGACATTGGAGAAGAAGATGTCCGTATGTCAACAGGAAGACAAGGTCATGGGGCAAACCAAGATCAAGGGTACCAGTGCTTACCGGTACCTCAGACAATGATTAGGCCTTCATTGCTGCAAATCCCAAATGATGATTGGCCTCAACAGATTCGATTACTGGACAAACATGAATAACTGTCGATGATTCTTGTGTCTGAAAAGTTTTCAGAGCAAGAATGATTCATTTTTTCTTTTTTGCTTGTTAACAAATTAATAATTAATTGATCAAATGCCAAAATTGGATCTTCTATTTTGGGCACAGCAATTTTAAATTTACAAAGTTTGGAACAATTGCGTTGCAATTTTTTTGGCAAACCAAGTGACAAGAGTCACATGATGATCAGGTGGGAATTTCGGACTATTGTTCCGCACGATTGATAGGTCAATGGTCGACTGACATGCAAATGGGTGTGTAGTCAAAATTTGGATAGATTATTGTGAAGGCAGAAAGGGTAATTTCAATGTGACATCATAAGGGTTTTCTAAGAATGGACTTTTGGTTTATTTGTCTATAAGCATTTTGAATTTGATTGACAAATTTTATGAAATTGAAATAAAATTGACACCCATCTGATCTGTAAATAATGGTTCCAACGCAAACAAATATGCATAATGCATGTGTGTGTGTGTTTTTGTGTATCAATCTTACAAGATTGTTGACACCGACAGTGTGCCTGTCTGGAAATGGATAGTTATATGTGGATGGGATTGGGATATGTGGATGGGATTGAATATCCAGAGAATCCGTAAAATAAAATAGAAATATAATTTGATTATGAACATTATCTCTTTTGTCAAGGGAAATGGAATATAAAAATTTGATGTGCTGGGTTATGAGCAGCCATTAATTAATAGTAAAATTGTGAGTAATTTTGGGATTCCATTTTTTGATAGAATGTATATGAGAATAACATCTATTTATGGATATGAGCTTCATAAAAGGAAATGAGGAAGTACAAAATCATCCAAATTTGGGAGAGGTCTTACACTGACTTCCCAGAATACTCTGCTCATGGATTTTATATGTATAAACTTGAATTTTATCAGCATATAAATTGTGCTGTATGTATGGATGTGTTTTAGGCATAGATGATATGGGAAAATAGTAAAGAAAATTTTGCTGGTTTGAACTATTGTGGGTTTTCAGTTCTGGAGTTTAAACAAAGTCACTGGTTAACAGATGAGAAAGGATAGTAAATAAATTATTCTCTGCTGGGCAAATTAAGTACGATATTACTAAGACTTATGAGAGCTATTGTTCCGCCTTACAGCAGTGGAAAATTATTGGGAAAAATTAGATCCAACATAATGAATCTATAAAAGAATGTGATAGGGATAATATCCTCAATTTGTACTAATTATTTGATTGTGGGTAAAGGAATTAAGTCATCGTAGTGGATTGTTAACAGCAGCCTGAAAATGTCCTGAGAGTGTGCATCCATGTAATCAGAAATCCCAGATTTGTTTTTTACAAACAACATTTTGGTAGAGGTCTTGTGTGGAACACTTCCTTGGTAGATAAAAAACGGTACTGCATGCTGGCAGCCACTTTTGCGGCCAGTTAGGACAAACAAATTGAGAGGAAATTGTAGTTAAATACGTAAGTTACACATGGCTATTTGTAAAAAAGGAAATTTGTTGAGATGGGAAACATTTTTTCGAAGGTTTATTAAGGTGTTATAATATGACATGTGGCAAGGCAAACTATTGGATGGGAAAATTAGATCTGGCTATAGAATAAATTTATTGACCCCTTGAAGTTAATTCTTCGAATCATTGTTTCACTGGCATTTTTTGTTCAAATTGGAAATAGTTTGGTAGAGCTTTGGTTAAAACCTTTGGTTGCGGTATCTTGGAACGAAATGATAAACCATAGGAGATTGATAAGAATAAAAAAAAAAGATGGACCCAAAATAGAAAGTTGGATTCATGCCCCTCATTGCAAACAAGCACATGGGGCTAAGGTGGACGATCCCACAGAAAATGAGGCTGCACCTAGCAGCCCAGCAGAACATTCAGTGGTAGATAAATGATAGTCGTGATTTACAGTCATTTGAATTACATTTTAACACCCCTTGCATTGATAAACATTACATTTTCAACATGTGATATTCCTACTTGGAATAGTGACATTTATTTGCCTACATGACATACAATTACCTGCTGATATTAATACAGCATGAGTGAAAAATGTATCACAACTACACTCATGATCAGGGGATTGAGTTCAACCCCGGGAGATAGGGGGATCAGGGTAAGACAAATAATCTGATTATGTTACATATTAAGGGATTTTCTTTATTTACCTTTTAGGAAGCTTGTTAGTTTGGTATATAATGTTAAATGTCATCGACATATAACTATGTCATAGGTATGAATATATACAAGGAGTAGCAGACTTGTTTGTTGGTTTAGTAGTTATATTGGCAATTGTTTTAGTGGTGGCTTGCTTGAAAGCCTTAGTGACGGTGTGTTTGAATAAGGTAACCAACAACACGATGATAACGCATGAAGTGACAAATGAGGAAAGAAATGTGGAACCAGAAAAGGAAGACTTTTATGGCGACATAAACAGTAGAATTAGGATAATGGCATAACGACAATGTTATGAGTTGTGTCAATTACAATATCAATGAACTCATATCACCACGAGTGACACACTGTTAGGAAAAAAAAAGAGGGAAAAGAAAAAGTGGAGAGGAATTATGGTAATAATACATTATGCTTAATTTGTTGGTTTGGGAAAATTGTTGTTGGGAATTAGGTATTCCCGTTTGTGATTGTAATCATATACAATGCTATTCTTAGTTTAGTAATAAAATACATACCTGATTGAATATTATTTGTGTGACGCATATAAATGAATATAACTTTTTGTGTTAAGGAAAAACAACAAATTGTTGAATGTGAAACTGTCGGAAGATATACATGATTATGCTGATTTCATGGTAAGATGTACCCTATCTGATTCAGTGTGTGCGGAAAGCAGATTCAGATGTGACTGAGCATAAGGATAAGACGAGATCACATTTTGGAGGGATTGCTAACGGAATTGGGAAGAAGAAAGAAAGAAAATTTGTGGCTAAAAAATGAAGTTAACCGTGGCATACACCCTCTTTCTCAAAGAATGATGAAGACATTCTCCTGTGTAACTTGGAGATGAATGCTTACCTTCACCAAGGAAATTTATGTGACCATTTGCCTGGATCACACTGCAACATATGAAAGAAAGGCGATCACTTACTCTTGTTTGAAGGCTTCGAACATTCACCACATCAAAAGTTGCAGGACAACGACATTTTACCGGCAACCTCTGTGAAATGCGGGGACATATGTTATTACTTCACCAACTTCCGGGGAGCCAGCATGAAGCTGCAAACCAATGGCTGTGCGTTTTCACAACAGCTGTGCGCGATTCTGCGGGCCACGCCTGGTATGGACCATGGATGACCTGAACACCATGGTCCCAACATCATTGTGGATGCATCCGGCATCCCTGTTCCACATCTTGCTGGCCAATCAACGTCACACCAATACTTGCTGCCCACTCATAATGAGGGAGGAGGCAAGTTGACTACAACTGGGCGAAGGCCTTGTTCAAGGAATCATTATGGTTCACAGCAAAAAGTGGCAAGAATGCTACATGGAGAGAAGGGTCAGTCTATGACTCCGCAGTGTTACCACAACAGCGAAATCCTACACGAAGTAGTGCAGGAGCTATGAAGACATTAGGAGAAAATGTTTCATACCTGGATTCAAACACAAGTGATCAGCCCTTCCTTTCAAACAAAGTCAACATGTGTGTGGAGGCAAACGTTTTTTCCAGATGGTGCAGATGCTTTACAAAACTTGAAAATGAAGTGAAATTGTTGTATCTTGGTGATGGTGAAGTGTTGTTTTGAAAATATATTTGTGATGCAAATGCAATAGATTGAACAATATGGAAGAAGTCAATGACCAACGAAATGTTTTGTGATTCTTGCAGGATGACGGTGTATGCCTAAGGGAATTTGATTACCAAAGTTATGATTATTTACTTATACTTGTAATGATGTTTACTTGTAGTGATTGACTGTTTACTTATATTGATGTTTAGATTAATGGTTAATATAAACAAAAACAAAAAAATGAGGGAATTGTGGAAGTGTAACTCAGTGTAACTTATTAATTGGCACTGGTAACTTATTAATTAACCTGGTAACAAAGCAGATACATTTTACATGCAAACTCTGTTAAAGACGAGTTTGTAAATGAGTGTCAGAATGTGCATGAACATGGTAATCTCTTGAAACACCTGGTCAAGGCCCCAGGCTAGAGCACCCCCCCTACTGTGTAAATGGAAATCACAGCAGGAGGGGAGCGAGCTGATGCCAGGACTCGGTGCAATGCATGACCTCGGGGCATCAGCGGAGAGAGGATTAAGTCCAGTTTGGCGATATAACCGAGAGCAAACGTTGGGTAGGGACTTGCTACGAGAAGCGCTGACCGAACGGGAGTGTCGGAGGAACATCGGATGAACGAGAAGGACCAGCGAAAAGAGTTAACCTGATCCATTATATTATGCGGTATCATTTTGGTAATTGGAATGAAGTAAATACAGTTAATAAACCAGACCTTTTGTAAACCTGTGTCCGGTCATTGGAGTCCTGAGTCCCCCACTACAAATTCCACAACAATCTGGAGGCACCGCTGACATCAATTGTACACACAAACAAGTCTTCTTTAAAAGGTGAGTGTGTCTTGTTTTGTCCAATATGATTTACGAACTTGGAAGTTATGGGTACATACATGGGGGAGCAGGTGGTCTGGGGCTTCTTTGCGCACCGATGCCGCGATATAGGTGGCGTGAGCCATCACGAATGGGATTTCGATAAACGACTGTAGCAATTTATTCGTTTTTTTTCTAAATGATTTCTGTAAATACGTATTTTTGCGCTGGTCATTAAGGGTCTTACTGTGACCTGGAAGCAAACGGAGCAAGTGTGCACCTTGCGACCATTTGCTTCCAGGACGTGTAAGGCCGGTACACTCGTTTACCCACCCGCACACGTATAAAGTACTTCTTTTTTTTTGCACTTGTTCAAAACACTCGACTTGCTCGTCGAGCGAGCAACTTGCTCGGCGCTCGGCGAGCGACAGGGAACCGGGAAAGGGAATTATATTTATATATATATATTTTACCTCATTCCAATTTATGGTATTGCGACAAAAAGGCTTATATCTTTGGAAACGACTGGTCGGATTTAGACAAATTAAAACTCGTTCGTTTTGGCTTTGCGAATGGACCAAACCATTGCATGTAAATAGGAGGGGGGTTCTGTGGTCGTTCGTTTTGGCTTTGCGAATGGACCAAACCATTGCATGTAAATAGGAGGGGGGTTCTGTGGTCATAACTGCCACGTGGTTTCAAAGTTTTTGTTGTTGCTTGCACGTGTGTTTTTTTGCAAGCACGTACGGGCAAGCACGTACGTGCGGGCACGCCCTAGTATATATAAATAGAGGTAATATTGAGTTACGGAATTAATTACTTTCAAGAATACACAAGGACAACCAAGAAGTTGAATGATATGAGTGGATATTCTTCACACTCAGGAAGAAGTTGAATGATATGATTGGATATTCTTCACACTCAGGAAGAGGTTGAATGATATGATTGGATATTCTTCACACTTATGAAAGAAGTTGAATGATATGATTGGATATTCTTCACACTCAGGAAGAAGTTGAATGATATGATTGAATATTCTTCACACTCAGGAAGAAGTTGAATGATATGATTGGATATTCTTCACACTCAGGAAGAGGTTGAATGATATGATTGGATATTCTTCACACTCAGGAAGAAGTTGAATGATATGATTGGATATTCTTCACACTCAGGAAGAGGTTGAATGATATGATTGGATATTCTTCACACTCAGGAAGAAGTTGAATGATATGATTGGATATTCTTCACACTCAGGAAGAAGTTGAATGATATGATTGGATATTCTTCACACTTATGAAAGAAGTTGAATGATATGATTGGATATTCTTCACACTCAGGAAGAAGTTGAATGATATGATTGGATATTCTTCACACTTATGGAAGAAGTTGAATGATATGATTGGATATTCTTCACACTTATGAAAGAAGTTGAATGATATGATTGGATATTCTTCACACTCAGGAAGAAGTTGAATGATATGATTGGATATTCTTCACACTCAGGAAGAAGTTGAATGATATGATTGGATATTCTTCACACTTATGGAAGAAGTTGAATGATATGATTGAATATTCTTCACACTCAGGAAGAAGTTGAATGATATGATTGGATATTCTTCACACTCAGGAAGAGGTTGAATGATATGATTGGATATTCTTCACACTCAGGAAGAAGTTGAATGATATGATTGGATATTCTTCACACTTATGGAAGAAGTTGAATGATATGATTGAATATTCTTCACACTCAGGAAGAAGTTGAATGATATGATTGGATATTCTTCACACTTATGGAAGAAGTTGAATGATATGATTGAATATTCTTCACACTCAGGAAGAAGTTGAATGATATGATTGAATATTCTTCACACTCAGGAAGAAGTTGAATGATATGATTGGATATTCTTCACACTCAGGAAGAGGTTGAATGATATGATTGGATATTCTTCACACTCAGGAAGAAGTTGAATGATATGATTGGATATTCTTCACACTCAGGAAGAGGTTGAATGATATGATTGGATATTCTTCACACTCAGGAAGAAGTTGAATGATATGATTGGATATTCTTCACACTCAGGAAGAAGTTGAATGATATGATTGGATATTCTTCACACTTATGAAAGAAGTTGAATGATATGATTGGATATTCTTCACACTCAGGAAGAAGTTGAATGATATGATTGGATATTCTTCACACTTATGGAAGAAGTTGAATGATATGATTGGATATTCTTCACACTTATGAAAGAAGTTGAATGATATGATTGGATATTCTTCACACTCAGGAAGAAGTTGAATGATATGATTGGATATTCTTCACACTTATGGAAGAAGTTGAATGATATGATTGAATATTCTTCACACTCAGGAAGAAGTTGAATGATATGATTGGATATTCTTCACACTCAGGAAGAGGTTGAATGATATGATTGGATATTCTTCACACTCAGGAAGAAGTTGAATGATATGATTGGATATTCTTCACACTTATGGAAGAAGTTGAATGATATGATTGAATATTCTTCACACTCAGGAAGAAGTTGAATGATATGATTGGATATTCTTCACACTCAGGAAGAAGTTGAATGATATGATTGGATATTCTTCACACTCAGGAAGAAGTTGAATGATATGATTGGATATTCTTCACACTCAGGAAGAGGTTGAATGATATGATTGGATATTCTTCACACTCAGGAAGAAGTTGAATGATATGATTGGATATTCTTCACACTCAGGAAGACGTTGAATGATATGATTGGATATTCTTCACACTCAGGAAGAAGTTGAATGATATGATTGGATATTCTTCACACTTATGGAAGAAGTTGAATGATATGATTGAATATTCTTCACACTCAGGAAGAAGTTGAATGATATGATTGGATATTCTTCACACTCAGGAAGAGGTTGAATGATATGATTGGATATTCTTCACACTCAGGAAGAAGTTGAATGATATGATTGGATATTCTTCACACTCAGGAAGACGTTGAATGATATGATTGGATATTCTTCACACTCAGGAAGAAGTTGAATGATATGATTGGATATTCTTCACACTTATGGAAGAAGTTGAATGATATGATTGAATATTCTTCACACTCAGGAAGAAGTTGAATGATATGATTGGATATTCTTCACACTCAGGAAGAGGTTGAATGATATGATTGGATATTCTTCACACTCAGGAAGACGTTGAATGATATGATTGGATATTCTTCACACTCAGGAAGAAGTTGAATGATATGATTGGATATTCTTCACACTTATGGAAGAAGTTGAATGATATGATTGAATATTCTTCACACTCAGGAAGAAGTTGAATGATATGATTGGATATTCTTCACACTCAGGAAGAGGTTGAATGATATGATTGGATATTCTTCACACTCAGGAAGAAGTTGAATGATATGATTGGATATTCTTCACACTCAGGAAGAAGTTGAATGATATGATTGGATATTCTTCACACTCAGGAAGAAGTTGAATGATATGATTGGATATTCTTCACACTTATGGAAGAAGTTGAATGATATGATTGAATATTCTTCACACTCAGGAAGAAGTTGAATGATATGATTGGATATTCTTCACACTCAGGAAGAGGTTGAATGATATGATTGGATATTCTTCACACTCAGGAAGAAGTTGAATGATATGATTGGATATTCTTCACACTCAGGAAGAAGTTGAATGATATGATTGGATATTCTTCACACTTATGAAAGAAGTTGAATGATATGATTGGATATTCTTCACACTCAGGAAGAAGTTGAATGATATGATTGGATATTCTTCACACTTATGGAAGAAGTTGAATGATATGATTGGATATTCTTCACACTTATGAAAGAAGTTGAATGATATGATTGGATATTCTTCACACTCAGGAAGAAGTTGAATGATATGATTGGATATTCTTCACACTTATGGAAGAAGTTGAATGATATGATTGGATATTCTTCACACTTATGAAAGAAGTTGAATGATATGATTGGATATTCTTCACACTCAGGAAGAGGTTGAATGATATGATTGGATATTCTTCACACTCAGGAAGAAGTTGAATGATATGATTGGATATTCTTCACACTCAGGAAGACGTTGAATGATATGATTGGATATTCTTCACACTCAGGAAGAAGTTGAATGATATGATTGGATATTCTTCACACTCAGGAAGAAGTTGAATGATATGATTGGATATTCTTCACACTCAGGAAGAAGTTGAATGATATGATTGGATATTCTTCACACTCAGGAAGAAGTTGAATGATATGATTGGATATTCTTCACACTTATGGAAGAAGTTGAATGATATGATTGGATATTCTTCACACTTATGAAAGAAGTTGAATGATATGATTGGATATTCTTCACACTCAGGAAGAAGTTGAATGATATGATTGGATATTCTTCACACTCAGGAAGAGGTTGAATGATATGATTGGATATTCTTCACACTCAGGAAGAAGTTGAATGATATGATTGGATATTCTTCACACTCAGGAAGACGTTGAATGATATGATTGGATATTCTTCACACTCAGGAAGAAGTTGAATGATATGATTGGATATTCTTCACACTTATGGAAGAAGTTGAATGATATGATTGGATATTCTTCACACTCAGGAAGAAGTTGAATGATATGATTGGATATTCTTCACACTTATGGAAGAAGTTGAATGATATGATTGGATATTCTTCACACTTATGAAAGAAGTTGAATGATATGATTGGATATTCTTCACACTTATGAAAGAAGTTGAATGATATGATTGGATATTCTTCACACTCAGGAAGAAGTTGAATGATATGATTGGATATTCTTCACACTCAGGAAGAAGTTGAATGATATGATTGGTTATGCTATGAGCCAATTGATTAAGGAAAATATTTTGTGATGGCCATATTGGCAATTTTGTGGCCATATTCGTGGCAACTCAGTTAGTGCCACTGCACCTTTAAAATGCATCCCTGCGTTCATTTTTCGATCGATTGAGTTAAAATTTTGAACAATCGGATCTGGACTGTCGTTATTAACGACTCTAGCACGCACCCGTCCAATCAGGATGGAGCGGTATGGTCCCCGGATTATCACTGCCCGCAGTTTTAATTAATTTTACTTTTTCTCTTGGGCATATAATTTTGAAGACATGCATGTCATGATAGAGGAAATGTTTGTTCTGTTAAACGGAATAAATGTTGTTTATTTGTGTGGGTGTGTATTTTTGTGTATTTGGATATATTTTCACGACTAAATTCCAGTTATCGTCCTGCAAAAGGTCTGCTCGTTCTTTTCCTTTGAGTCGTAAATTCCTGTTGAACTCTCATTAAAATGCGGAATTAAGTACGCTGTGTGATGATGGAGATCCTTGATGACGAATCAGGAATAGTGAATGAGCAGACAAATATCACGGATGGTACACCAGATAGGGAAAATGTAGATGAAACCCCTTTTGCTCAGGTGCTGTGTAGCGCTGCACAAAGATCCATATGAGCGGGGCCTGGGTGCTGTGTAATTAGTACACAAAGAACCAATTACTAGGGTGCTGAATAAACACAAAGATCCATTTTTGGAGCTGGTTCTCCCGGTGCTGTGATTTATTCAAAGAACCAAAATCTTGTAAGAATTAAGATAGGATTTGTCGACATCATAAATACTTTAATATATGTAACGATTTTTGTAACGATCATCCTGCAAAAGGTCTGCTCGTTCTTTTTCCTTTGAGTCGTAAATTCCTGTTGAATTCTCATTAGAATGCGGAATTAAGTACGCTGTGTGATGATGGAGATCCTTGATGACGAATCAGGAATAGTGAATGAGCAAACAAATATCACGGATGCTGCGGCTGGAGCAGGGGAAGCGATTTTTGAATTGTTCAATGATTATTCGATATTGTTATGACTTATTGTCAATAGGTATACTAAGTGGCCATGAGGTAGCCTGTTGCTATGTGCAGTTTTATTCTATTGTTGATTATACCACATAGCTGTGGTGATAAAGGAAATGTTCGTTTAAATAGATGATTTATGATAGGACCATGACTATAAAATCATGATGATTATTATGAATGATATCATAGGGTTCAAATGCAGAATGCTGCATGAACTTGGGAAAGAACTTTCAAGCCCTATGGGATAAATTGGGTATTACAAGCGATGGAGTTTCAAAATTTAGCATGATTGAAGAAATTTTACAGTCTTATTTCAGGAGTTTTACGAAATTTATATTGCCAAGAGATTTTGGATACTATTAAAAGAAAAATGATGAGATATTTTTCCCAATGAACTTTAATATCTGCCATCCATTTTGGCTGTCTCACGAATGAAGGATGAGTTGCCTTTAGTGGTTGCAAAGAAAATTTGTGGAGACCAGGCAAAATGGGGAAATATGTCAGATATGACCCTAGGACAGGACGGTGATTCATCAATTAACATGAGGTACGAACCAGAGGTGACGGTCAATGGATGGGCCTGTCCTGACATCATTGGGGAAAGGGCTTATGCAAGGAGTCATCCAAAATGATTAATTTAATTTATTGATGAATATTGATGAATTAATTGAGATTGAATCTAATTGATTGAATTTAATTGAATAAATTTAACTGAATAAATTGAATTGAATATATTGATTGTTTGATTGATGAAAATGCGGTCTCAAGAAAGAAGCTTTGATATCTTTGCGTGATATTAACAATGTGGAGACAACCTGGGAATATTGAGCAAGGTGGTGAGTTTATATACAGATATATATGTGCGGTTACCATTGTGTGATTTCCCCGTCAACAGAGCGGACACCTGAGGATTCACCCATTTCATACTGACCCTCCGGCTCATCTGCAAATACTGATCTGTGAGATTGGATTGTGCAAAAGCCACAGCTGAGGGAGATTCTCTGGAAATCACCGTGTGAACAGGTGGAGAGATCCTTCCTGGAGGTACGAGTGAAGCTTTAGAGGAACCGGGAACAAGCTACAACACATCCAACGCTACTTTGATAAAAGGCAGAATGGGAAATGGAGCCTGCAAGAATACACAAGGACAACCAGAAATTCCACAAAAAAGTACTTGTACACATCATATGTACGACCGTTATGGTGCCGAAGCTATAAGGCAGGTCGAGAATTGGTATTTGTGGACAAAGGGAATGATGAGGAGTTTCCAAGAGATGGTACATTTGAGCGAAGTCGATTGGAAAGATTAGAACAAAGATTGAAAGCCAGAAAGAGACAGAATCTAATGGTAGACTGGCTTGCATTCCATCTTTGGGATGGTGAATCCAGACAACGGGAACAGCAAGAACGGATAACGGATCTAGAATTTAAAATAAAAAGGATACAGGATACAGTGGAGGAGACAAATGCACAACTGCCCTCGAAATTAGGAATGAAAGTGACAGTTGTCCCATCTGATTTCCAGTTGTCTCCCCAAAAAGGACGGTACAGAGAATTTTTTCGTGTTTCAGGAGATAACGAGAGATTGCAGTGGCAACTCAGGGATGTAGAGATGCAGCCCAGCAATACAAGTGCACAGGTGCACAGATCAGACAACGACAGAAACCGGTGTTTCGAGTGTGGAAAGATGGGACATTGGAGAAGAAGATGTCCGTATGTCAACAGGAAGACAAGGTCATGGGGCAAACCAAGATCAAGGGTACCAGTGCTTACCGGTACCTCAGACAATGATTAGGCCTTCATTGCTGCAAATCCCAAATGATGATTGGCCTCAACAGATTCGATTACTGGACAAACATGAATAACTGTCGATGATTCTTGTGTCTGAAAAGTTTTCAGAGCAAGAATGATTCATTTTTTCTTTTTTGCTTGTTAACAAATTAATAATTAATTGATCAAATGCCAAAATTGGATCTTCTATTTTGGGCACAGCAATTTTAAATTTACAAAGTTTGGAACAATTGCGTTGCAATTTTTTTGGCAAACCAAGTGACAAGAGTCACATGATGATCAGGTGGGAATTTCGGACTATTGTTCCGCACGATTGATAGGTCAATGGTCGACTGACATGCAAATGGGTGTGTAGTCAAAATTTGGATAGATTATTGTGAAGGCAGAAAGGGTAATTTCAATGTGACATCATAAGGGTTTTCTAAGAATGGACTTTTGGTTTATTTGTCTATAAGCATTTTGAATTTGATTGACAAATTTTATGAAATTGAAATAAAATTGACACCCATCTGATCTGTAAATAATGGTTCCAACGCAAACAAATATGCATAATGCATGTGTGTGTGTGTTTTTGTGTATCAATCTTACAAGATTGTTGACACCGACAGTGTGCCTGTCTGGAAATGGATAGTTATATGTGGATGGGATTGGGATATGTGGATGGGATTGAATATCCAGAGAATCCGTAAAATAAAATAGAAATATAATTTGATTATGAACATTATCTCTTTTGTCAAGGGAAATGGAATATAAAAATTTGATGTGCTGGGTTATGAGCAGCCATTAATTAATAGTAAAATTGTGAGTAATTTTGGGATTCCATTTTTTGATAGAATGTATATGAGAATAACATCTATTTATGGATATGAGCTTCATAAAAGGAAATGAGGAAGTACAAAATCATCCAAATTTGGGAGAGGTCTTACACTGACTTCCCAGAATACTCTGCTCATGGATTATATATATATAAACTTGAATTTTATCAGCATATAAATTGTGCTGTATGTATGGATGTGTTTTAGGCATAGATGATATGGGAAAATAGTAAAGAAAATCTTGCTGGTTTGAACTATTGTGAGTTTTAAAATGGAATGCATTGTAAATCTTAAACCAAGGGGCAGACATGAACGCGCTGTTACATTATTTATACTCAGAACGCGATGTTACGTGTACCTGCAACATATTTGTTAATCTCACACACCTATATTGGCATACTGGTGTCAGTAGTACTCACTGTGTGCATAGAAAAAGAGTAAAAATAGTTAAGGGGGCGTAAAACAAAAAACAAACACTCACTTGGATATTTTCTACAACATAAAAAGTAGGGGTTTCAATAAGTGGTGGCTGTACACATGGGATTCATCAAATTAAGTTTTGGAGTTCAAACAAAGTCACTGGCTAACAAAAGGAGAATGGATAGTAAATAAATTCTTCGATGCAGGGAAAATTAAGTACGATATTACTAAGACTTATGAGAGCTATTGTTCTTCCTTACAGCAGTGGGGGGAAAAAAAAAAATTAGATCCAATATAATGAATCTATAAATGAATGTGATAGGGATAATATCCTCAATTTGTACTAATTATTTGATTGTGGGTAAAGGAATTAATTTATCATAGTGGATTGGTAACAGCAGCCTGAAATATCCTGAGAGTGTGCATCCATATAATCAGAAATCCCAGATTTGTTTTTAAAACAAAATTTTGGTAGAGGTCTTATGTGGACGAATACTTGCTTGGTAGATAAAAACGGTACTGCATGTTGGCAGCCACTTCGGTGGCCATTTAGGCCGAACAAATTGGGAGAAACTGTAATTGAATATGTAATTTACAGATGAGTATTTGGGAAGTAAAAAGGGAATTTATTGATTTGGGAGACATTTTTCGAAGGTTTATTAAAGTGTTGCAATATGACATTTGGCAAGGAAAATTATTGGATGGGAAAAAAATTAGATCTGTTTATAAAATGAGTTTGTTGACCCATTGAAGTTAATTCTTTGAATTGTTGTTTAATTAGCATTTTGAGTTCAAATTGGAAATAGTTTGGTAGAGCTTTGGTTAAAACCTTTGGTTGCAGTGTTTTGGAACAAATTGATAAACCATAGGAGGTTGATACAAATAGAAACAAATATGGACCTAAAATAGAAAGATTTTATGATGATATGAATAATACCAAGATTAAAAGAATGAATCAAGTAATGTTGCAAATGAATACAGTAGAGTTAAGATAATGGCATTACGACAATGTTATGAATTGTGTCAGTTTTACAAGATCAGTGAACTCATATCACCACGAGTGACACACTGTTAATAAAAAATAAAAATAAAAAAAGTGTGGAGGAATTATGATAATAATACATTATGCTTAATTTGTTGGTTTGCAAAATTTGTTGGGAATTAGATATTCCTGTTTGTGATTGTAATCATATACACTCATTATAAATGCATTTATTTTCTTTGAGTAGTGCTAAAATACCTGCATGAGTTAATTTTTGAACTATATTAACCTGAAAGCAATTGTGGATGCTATTCTTAGTTTAGTAGTAAAATACATACCTGATTGAATATTATTTGTGTGATGCATATAAATGAATATAACTTTTTTGAATGTTTTAAGGAAAAACAACAAATTGTTGATTGTGAAACTGTCAGAAGATATACATGATTATGCTGATTTCATGGTAAGATGTACCCTATCTGATTCAGTGTGTGTGGAAAGCAGATTCAGATGTGACTGAGCATAAGGATAAGACGAGATCACATTTTGAAGGGAGTGCTAATGGAATTGGGAAGAAGTTCGAGAAAGAAAATTTGTGGCTAAAAATGAAGTTAATCTTGGCATACACCCTCCTTCCCAAAGAATGATGAAGACATACTCCTTTGTAAGATTGGAGATGGATGCTTACCTTCACCAAGGAAATTTATGTGACCATTTGCCTGGATCACACTGCAACATATGAAAGAAAGGCGATCACTTACTCTTGTTCGAAGGCTTCGAACATTCATCACATCAGCAGTTGCAGGACAACGACATTTTACCTGCAACCTCTATGAAATGCGGGGACATATGTTATTACTTCACCAACTTCCGGGGAGCCAGCATGGACCTGCAAGCAAACGGCTGTGCCTTTTCACAACAGCTGTGCACGATTCTGCTGGTTGCTCCTGGTATGGACCGTGGATGACCTGAACACCATGGTCCCAACATCATTGTGGATGCATCTGGCATCCCTGTTCCACATCTTGCTGGCCAATCAACATCACACCAATACTTGCTGCCCACTCATAATGAGGGAGGAGGCAAGTCGACTACAAGTGGGCGAAGGCCTTGTTCAGGAATTATTATGGTTTACAGCAAGAGTGGTAAGAATGCTACATGGAGAGCAGGGTCAGTCTATGACTCCACGCAGTTATTACAACAGCAAAACCCTACACGAAGTAGTGCAGGTGCTATGAAGACATTAGAAGAAAAAGTTTCATACCTGAATTCAAACACAAGTGATCAGCCCCTTCCTTTCAAACAAAGAGTCAACATTTGTTTGGAGGCAAACGTTTTGCCAGATGTTGCAGATGCTTTATAAATTTGAAAAGGGTGAAGTGTTGTTTTGCAGAGATATTTGTGATGCAAATGAAATAGATTGAATTAACAATATGGAAGGAGTCAACGACCTACGAAATGTTTTGTGATCAGATTCTTCCAGGATGACGGTGTATGCCTAAGGGAATTGGATTACCAAATTTGTGGTTTGAGTACTTGTATTGATGTTTAGATTCATAGTTAATATAAACAAAAACAAAAAAATGAGGGATTGTGGAAGTATGATTCATATTGTCCCTTGGTGAGTGAGCAGCTAGTCGCAGGTGGTTCGAAAGAATGTCAGGAATTTGGACCTCGGAGCACGGAGATAGGCGAAACCTGGGAGTCCTTTGTTCGCCTTGTACACATCAATACTCAGGGTGGCATAGTTATGAACCCGAAGGATCGGTAACTGACACAATTTCGGTCTTCGAGGCTGGCCGATAGGCACAGTGTGACCAGAAGGGACGAGGTTATCCTGACCATGTGGCCCTCGACTTGGTGGAGTTTGTCCGCACAATGTGGGCACTTCAGGATGAACTTTAGCCGGGGAGCGTTTGGGCGCCCCGGTCTGATACTGCCGCCCACGCGTAGAACAACGTGTGAGTGCACGTGGGTCCCGGCGGTCCCACTGGCCTAGCGCTACTGTAGGGGAATTTGTAGCTGAGACTCAAGACTCCAATGACCGGACACAGGTTTTACAAAAGGTCTTGGTTTATTAACTGGTTATTCACTTCATTCCATTTACCAAATAATACCGCATAATTCAATGGACCAGGTTAACTCTTTTCGCATGGTCCTTCTCGTTCGGCCGATGTTCCTCCGCCACTCCCGTTGGTCAGAGCTCCTGGTAACAAGTCCTCTCGACTCAACGTTTGCTCTCGTTTATATGGACAAACTGGACTTAATCCCCTGTCCGCTGAACGTTAATCCTTTCTCCGCTAATGCCCCGAGGTCATGCGTGCATCGAGTCCTGGCATCAGCTCGCTCCCCTCCTGCTGTGAGTTCCGTTTACCAAACGATAGGGGGGTGCTTCAGCCAGGGGCTGTGACCAGGTGGACAAGAGATTATCATGTTCGGGCACATTCCTAACACTCATTTACGAACTCGTCTTTCACAGAGTTTGCAGGTAAAATGTATCTGCTTCGTTACCAGTGTTAATTAATAAGTTACCAGTGCCAATTAATAAGTTACACTGAGTTACACTTCCACAATTCCCTCATCTTTTTGTTTTTTGTTTATATTAACCATTAATCTAAACATCAATATAAGTAAACAATCAATCACTACAAGTAAACATCATTACAAGTATAAGTAAATAATCAATCACTTTGGTAATCAAATTCCCTTGGGCATACACCGTCATCCTGCAAGAATCACAAAACATTTCGTTGGTCATTGACTCCTTCCATATCGTTCAATCTATTGCATTTGCATCACAAATATATTTTCAAAACAACACTTCACCATCACCAAGATACAACAATTTCACTTCATTTTCAAGTTTTGTAAAGCATCTGCACCATCTGGCAAAAAACGTTTGCCTCCACACAAATGTTGACTTTGTTTGAAAGGAAGGGCTGATCACTTGTGTTTGAATCCTGGTATGAAACATTTTCTCCTAATGTCTTCATAGCTCCTGCACTACTTCGTGTAGGATTTCGCTGTTGTGGTAACATTGCGGAGTCATAGACTGACCCTGCTCTCCTTGTAGCATTCTTGCCACTTTTTGCTGTAAACCATAGTAATTCCTGAACAAGGCCTTCACCTAGTTGTAGTCGACTTGCCTCCTCCCTCATTGTGAGTGGGCAGCAAGTATTGGTGTGACGTTGATTGGCCAGCAAGATGTGGAACAGGGATGCCGGATGCATCCACAATGATGTTGGGACCATGGTGTTCAGGTCATTCATGGTCCTTACCAGGAGCAACCAGCAGAATCGTGCACAGCTGTTGTGACAAGGGCACAGCCGTTTTTTGCAGCTCCATGCTGGTTCCCCGGACGTTGGTGAAGTAATAACATATGTCCCCGCATTTCACAGAGGTTGCAGGTAAAATGTCGTTGTCCTGCAACTTCTGATGTGGTGAATGTTCGAAGCCTTCGAACAAGAGTAAGTGATCGCCTTTCTTTCATATGTTGCAGTGTGATCCAGGCAAATGGTCACATAAATTTCCTTGGTGAAGGTAAGCATTCATCTCCAAGTTACACGGGAGAATGTCTTCATCATTCTTTGAGAAAGAGGGTGTATGCCACGATTAACTTCATTTTTTAGCCACAAATTTTCTTTCTCGAACTTCTTCCCAATTCCGTTAGCAATCCCTCCAAAATGTGATCTCGTCTTATCCTTATGCTCAGTCACATCTGAATCTGCTTTCCGCACACACTGGATCAGATAGGGTACATCTTACCATGAAATCAGCATAATCATGTATATCTTCCGACAGTTTCACATTCAACAATTTGTTGTTTTTCCTTAACACAAAAGTTATATTCATTTATATGCGTCACACAAATAATATTCAATCAGGTATGTATTTTATTACTAAACTAAGAATAGCATTGTATATGATTACAATCACAAACGGGAATACCTAATTCCCAACAACAATTTTTCCAAACCAACAAATTAAACATAATGTATTATTACCATAATTCCTCTCCACTTTTTCTTTTCCCTCTTTTTCCTAACAGTGTGTCACTCGTGGTGATATGAGTTCACTGATATTGTAATTGACACAACTCATAACATTGTCATTATGCCATTATCTTAATTCTACTGTATTCACTATTCATTTGCAACATCACTTGATTCATTCTTTTAATCTCGGTATTATTCATATCATCATAACAATCTTTCTATTTTAGGTCCATATTTGTTTCTATTCTTATCAACCTCCTACGGTTTATCAATTTGTTCCAAAACACTGCAACCAAAGGTTTTAACCAAAGCTCTACCAAACTATTTCCAATTTGAACTCAAAATGCTAATTAAACAACAATTCAAAGAATTAACTTCAATGGGTCAACAAACTCATTTTATAAACAGATCTAATTTTCCCATCCAATAATTTTCCTTGCCAAATGTCATATTGCAACACTTTAATAAACCTTCGAAAAATGTCTCCCAAATCAATAAATTCCCTTTTTACTTCCCAAATACTCATCTGTAAATTACATATTCAATTACAGTTTTTCCCTATTTGTTCGGCCTAAATGGCCACTGAAGTGGCTGCCAACATGCAGTACCGTTTTTATCTACCAAGCAAGTATTCGTCCACATAAGATCTCTACCAAAATGTTGTTTGTAAAAAACAAATCTGGGATTTCTGATTACATGGATGCACACTCTCAGGACATTTCAGGCTGCTTGTTAACAATCCACTACGATAAATTAATTCCTTTACCCACAATCAAATAATTAGTACAAATTGAGGATATTATCCCTATCACATTCATTTATAGATTCATTATGTTGGATCTAAATTTTCTCCCACTGCTGCAAGGAAGAACAATAGCTCTAATAAGTCTTTGTAATATCTCACTTCATTTACCCAGCATCGAAGAATTTATTTACTATCCATTCCCATCTGTTAACCAGTGACTTTGTTTGAACTCCAAAACTTAATTTGATGAATCCCATGTGTATGGTACCACTTATTGAAACCCCTACTTTTGTAGAAAATATCCAAGTAAGTGTTTTTTTTTTTTTGTTTTTTTTTTTTACACCCCCTTAACTGTTGCTCATCCATTTCTATGCACCCAGTGAGTACTACTGACACCAGTATGCCAATATAGGTGTGCGAGATTAACAAATATGTTGCAGGTACACGTAACAGCGCGTTCTGAGTATAAATAACGTAACAGCGCGTTCATGTCTGCCCCTTGGTTTAAGATGCACAATGCATTCCGTTTTAAAACTCACAATAGTTCAAATCAGCAACATTTTCTTTACTATTTTCCCATATCATCTATGCCTAATACACATCCATACATGCAGCACAATTTATATGCTGATAAAATTCAAGTTTATATATATATATATAAATCCATGAGCAGAGTATTCTGGGAAGTCAGTGTAAGACCTCTCCCAAATTTGGATAATTTTGTACTCCCTCATTTCTTTTTATGAAGCTCATATCCATAAATAGCTGTTATTCTCATATAAATTCTATCAAAAATGGAATCCCCAAATTACTCACAATTTTACTATTAATTAATGGCTGCTCATAACCCAGCACATCAAATCTTTATATTCCATCTCCCTTGACAAAAGAGATAATGTTCATAATCAAATTTTATTTCTATTTTATTTTACGGATTCTCTGCATATTCAATCCCATCCACATAAAACTATCCATTTCCAGACAGGCACACTGTCGGTGTCAACAATCTTGTAAGATTGATACACAAAACAATAAAAAACACTAACATTGACACACAGAAAATACACACACACATGCATTATGCGTATTTGTTTGCGTTGGAACTATTATTTACAGATCAAGATGGGTGTCAATTTTATTTCAATTTCATAAAATTTGTCCTTCAATTTTAGAAATGCTAATACACAAATGGACCAAAAAGTTTATTCTTAGAAAACCCCTATGATGTCACATTGAAATTACCCTTTCAGTTCCCACAATAATTTATCCAAATTTGACTACACACCCATTTACATGTCAGTCGACCACTGACTTATCAATCATGTGGAACAATAGTCCGAAATTCCCACCTGATCATCATGTGACCCTTGTCACTTGGTTTCAAAAATTTGCAAAGCAATTGTTCCAACTTTGTAAATTTAAAATTGTGTGCCCAACATAAAAGATCCAATTTCGGCATGTGATCAATTAATTACTAATTTGCTTACAAGCAAAAGAAAAAAATGAATAATTCTTGCTCCGAAAACTTTTCAGACCCAAGAATCATCGACAGTTATTCATGTTTGTCCAGTAATCTAATTTGTTGAGGCCAATCGTCATTTGGGATTTGTCGCAATGAAGGCCTAATCATTGTCTGAGGTATCGGTCAGCACTGGTACCCTTGATCTTGGTTTCTTTGTCCTTGGTTTCCCTGTCGAAATTGTCTTCTGCTCAGATATGGGCATCTCCTTATCCAGTGTCCCATCTCTCCACAGTTGAAGCACCGGCTTCTGTCGTTACCTGCTCTGTCCACTTGTTGACTTGTCTTTCTGGGCTGCATGTCTGGGTCTTTGGGTTGCCATTCTGACCTCTGGTTATCTCCTGATTCATAGTTGTTGTCTGTTGCATTGTTACGTTGTTGCATAGAAAACCTATTGCGTTGGTTCGTAATCATCAGGGCTCGTTTCTGTAGTTGCATCAATTTTTCGGCATTTATAGCACTGTTCCTGGCCTGAATTCGCTGATGATGCAAAGCATAATTCAATATTTCTTGCATCGGCTTGCCTTCCCAAGCAATACACTGTCTTTCCACTTCACTCTTCAATTTCGGCAACAGACCATTAATAAAAAGGGGTTTTAGGGCATTGTCGATTTGTGCCCGGTCTATTCCCGAATATAGTCGAAAAACATCTCGCAATCTGTCTAAATAATCACTAGCATCCTCTCCTGTTTTCTGTTTGCACGTAACCACTTTATTCCAATCAGTCACGGGCGGCAATTTTTGTATGGCCTCTATTAATTTATTTATCTGTGTCATTTTAGCCTCCGTGGGTATGTCTAATTCTCCATTTACTGCATGTACCCAGTTTGCCTCACTCATTAATGTCTTCAAAGTGGTGGTATTAGGAATTACCCACTTTAAGAGTATTTCTATGTCTCTTATAGTCGGCAATTGCGTTTCCACAATCAATCGTAGCTCTTCTGCGAATTGCAGTGGATCTGTTTTGATTGATGGCATATCGCTCTGTAATGCCTTCAATTGGTGTATTTGCCAAGGTCTATACATCAAATCTGGGCGTTCCTCATTTGCCCCTGGAAATTGCCGTTGCGGGAAATTCATAACGCCACATTGTTCAAAACCTCCCTGTGGGAGAGTCAAGTTTTGAATGTTCATTGGCAGATCATATTGATCGTTGGATAGATTGGCATTCATCACAGAACCCTTACTCCTTGTATGGTGGTATGGGACGTATGTTGAAGTTGTTGCAGCTGGTTGTATTGCTTGCCCACTTTGAGTCGGTTCCTGTCCTCCAGTTGCACCCTCTGGGGTAGTCACCTCAACTGGGGCACTGCTTTCACCTGTCTTCTGTCGGCTAGAGCCAATCGTTTCACTCTGTACTGGCCCTTCGGCAGGTAGAGGTACAGGTACCTGTACTTCCTGTGGCTGATATACACTATTTCGCCGATAGGGTGGAGGAGTTTCCTCTTCTAGTTCATTTATCTCATATGACCTTGCGTCTGGGTACAATCTGAACTGGGATCGCTTTCCTTTGCTAACTTCAAGAGGCATTTGGGTGGATACCTTTTCCAACCTATGTTGTATCTGCTTCATTTCTTTCTTCACACCCCCCATTTTCGTTTTGGTCTCCCTGTCTCTAGACTCGATGTCCCAGTAATAAAATGGTTTCCAATCCACCTTCAACTTCTGTCTGTCTCTTGCTTCTAATTCTTCTCTGAGTGTTTCCAATGTGTTCCTGTCAAACGTGCCATCCTTGGGGAATTCCTTCTTTCTCCCTTTTGTCCATTCATGCCAAGATTCCAAATCTTTAAGTGAATGTGGACCATATTGCTGATACATGTGGTTGACGCAAGCGCCTCTTTGGGACAAGTCTAGCTGACCTTGTTTACCCTTGCAGACTCCATTTCCCATTTTGCCTGTATGTGAATAACACTCAATATTCCCTCAATGTACCAGGTAGATTACTAGGATCTGCGCTTTGGAATGCACCTGTACACACCTGTACTATATGTCCTATAAATAAAATCTACTGGAGTTTGTTCCACCTTTTATCAAAGTAACGTTGGATGCGTTGTAGCTTGTTCCAGGTTCCTCTAAAGCTTCACTCGTACCTCCAGGAAGGATCTCTCCACCTGTTCACACGGTGATTTCCAGAGAATCTCCCTCAGCTGTGGCTTTGCACAATCCAATCTCACAGATCAGTATTTGCAGATGAGCCGGAGGGTCAGTATGAAATGGGTGAATCCTCAGGTGTCCGCTCTGTTGACGGGGAAATCACACAATGGTAACCGCACATATATATCTGTATATAAACTCACCACCTTGCTCAATTTTCCCAGGTTGTCTCCACATTGATAATATCTCGCAAAGATATCAAAGCTTCTTTCTTGAGACCGCATTTTCATCAATCAAACAATCAATATATTCAATTCAATTTATTCAGTTCAATTTATTCAGTTAAATTTATTCAATTAAATTCAATCAATTAGATTCAATCAATTAACAATTCAATCAATTATTCAATTTCAATTAATTCATCAATATTCATCAATAAATCAAATTAATCATTTTTTGGATGACCCCTTGCATAAGCCCTTTCCCCAATGATGTCAGGACAGGTCCATCCATTGACTGAGATCGATCGTCACATCTCATCGGTCGTCACCTCTGGTTCGTACCTCATGTTAATTGATGAATCACCGTCCTGTCCTAGGGTCATATCTGACATATTTCCCCATTTTGCCTGGTCTCCACAAATTTTCTTTGCAACCACTAAAGGCAACTCATCCTTCATTCGTGAGACAGCCAAAATGGATGGCAGATATTAAAGTTCTTTGGGAAAAATCTCATCATTTTCTTTTAATAGTACCCAAATCTCTTGGCAATATAAATTTCGTAAAACTCCTGAAATAAGACTGTAAAATTCCTTCAATCATGCTAAATTTTGAAACTCCATCGCTTGTAACACCCAATTTATCCCATAGGGCTTGAAAGTTCTTTCCCAAGTTCATGCAGCATTCTGCATTTGAACCCTATGATATCATTCATAATAATCATCATGATTTTATAGTCATGGTCCTATCATAATCATCTATTTAAAACGAACATTTCCTTTATCACCACAGCTATGTGGTATAATCAACAATAGAATAAAACTGTACATAGCAACAGGCTACCTCATGGCCACTTAGTATACCTATTGACAATAAGTCATAACAATATCGAATAATCATTGAACAATTCAAAAATCGCTTCCACTGCTCCAGCCGCAGCATTCGTTATTTTGTTTGCTCATTCACTATTCCTGATTCGTCATCAAGGATCTCCATCATCACACAGCGTACTTAATTCCGCATTTTAATGAGAATTCAACAGGAATTTACGACTCAAAGGAAAAAGAACGAGCAGACCTTTTGCAGGATGATCGTTACAAAAATCGTTACATATATTAAAGTATTTATAATGTCGACAAATCATATCTTAATTCTTACAAAAATTTGGTTCTTTGAATAAATCACAGCACCGGGAGAACCAGCTCCAAAAAATGGATCTTTGTGTTTATTCAGCACCCTAGTAATTGGCTCTTTGTGTACTAATTACACAGCACCCAGGCCCCGCTCATATGGATCTTTGTGCAGCGCTGCACAGCACCTGAGCAAAAGGGGTTTCATCTACATTTTCCTTATCCGGTATACCATCCGTGATATTTGTTTGCTCATTCACTATTCCTGATTCGTCATCAAGGATCTCCATCATCACACAGCGTACTTAATTCCGCATTTTAATGAAAATTCAACAGGAATTTACGACTCAAAGGAAAAAGAACGAGCAGACATTTTGCAGGACGATAACTGGAATTAGTCGTGAAAATATATCCAAAATACACAAAAATACACACCCACACAAATAAACAACATTTATTCCGTTTAACAGAACAAACATTTCCTCTATCATGACATGCATGTCTTCAAAATTATATGACCAAGAGAAAAAGTAAAACTAATTAAAACTGCGGGCAGTGATAATCCGGGGACCATACCGCTCCATCCTGATTGGACGAGTGCGTGCTAGAGTCGTTAACAACGACAGTCCAGATCCGATTGTTCAAAATTTCAACTCAATCGATCGAAAAATGAACGCAGGGATGCATTTTAAAGGTGCAGTGGCACTAACTGAGTTGCCACGAATATGGCCACGAAATTGCCAATATGGCCATCACAAAATATTTTCCTTAATCAATTGGCTCATAGCATAACCAATCTGCAAGTATTTCATCCGAAGATGTATCTCTGAGGACTTTTAATTAAATAAGTCATTTATAAATCAACGAGTTAATTTATTAAATGATTAATCAATAAATCAATATTTTCCTTGACAGCCACATCACTTGGTCAGTGTCATGTCCAAATATCAGCTTCCTTACTCAAAAGGTGCCTGAGTTAATGTAATGTAATTACTGTAATAAGATTACTGCAATTACTGTAATGATGACTGTAATTACTGTAATTACCGGAACTGTAATTACTGTAATTACCTCAGGTAATTACTGTAATGTAATTACTGTAATTTAATAAGAAATGTAATTAATTAAATAAGTACTTCATTAATCGCTCATAATTAAATAACTCGTGAATTCTTATCCGATTTATTTAACATTTGAGTGTTCCCAAAACGTTGGAGCAAAACGTTGCAACAACGAAAGTGAAACGTTGTAGCGACGTTGTGGAAACGTTAGCAAAACTCAACATTTGAATGTTCCCAAAACGTTGGAGCAAAACATTGCAACAACGAAAGTGAAACGTTGTAGCGACGTTGTGGAAACGTCAGCAAAACCCAACATTTAAATGTTCACAAAACGTTGGAGCAAAACGTTGCAACAACGAAAGTGAAACGTTGTGGCGACGTTGTGGAAACGTCAGCAAAACCCAACATTTAAATGTTCACAAAACGTTGGAGCAAAACGTTGCAACAACGAAAGTGAAACGTTGTGGCGACGTTGTGGAAACGTCAGCAAAACCCAACATTTAAATGTTCACAAAACGTTGGAGCAAAACGTTGCAACAACGAAAGTGAAACGTTGTGGCGACGTTGTGGAAACGTCAGCAAAACCCAACATTTAAATGTTCACAAAACGTTGCAACAAAACGTTGCAACAACGAAAGTGAAACGTTGTGGCGACGTTGTGGAAACGTCAGCAAAACCCAACATTTAAATGTTCACAAAACGTTGCAACAACAAATGATCACAAGTAATTATCACATTGCAATGACCTCTAAACATTCCTAAACCAATATCCCATTAAAATCCCATTAAAATCCCATTAAATCCCATATCTTGTCACCCTTTGCATTGTTGAAAGCAATTAATTCCATAACTCAATATTACCTCAATTTATATATACTAGGGCGTGCCCGCACGTACGTGCTTGCCCGTACGTGCTTGCAAAAAACATGCGTGCGAACAACAACAACAAAAAACTTTGAAACCACGTGGCAGTAACGACCACAGAACCCCCCCCCCCCTCTATTTACATGAAATGGTTTGGTCCATTCGCAAAGCCAAAGCGAACGACCCCCCCCCCCCCCTCTATTTACATGAAATGGTTTGGTCCATTCGCAAAGCCAAAGCGAACGACTTGCGAGTACGGTGACCATACCTTGGGACCCACTTGTCCGATTAATTTCAAACCTTGAAAAGGCACATCCTCGGGTCCCCAGCAATATACCTGGCAAGTTTCAAGTATATCGGACCGGTAGTTTGTCGAGAAACAGCGGTCGCATACAGACAGACCGACACACACACAACTAGAACGACGCTCAGTAGAGAGCATATCTCCGCCTTGGTGAACAGTTTATGTTTTGTATCCCACTGATAGGCCGGATCTGGATTCGGACCTGAACCAAAATGGAATCGGCGTGTTTTTGTCACCTCCCCAACTCATCCACTAGGTTCATTCACTCATCCATAACTTTTTTTTTTTTTTAATATATGAATAATATTCAAATAATAACATTAATAAGTATATTATGTTAAATATAATGTATATCGCTTTTCACCCGATCTCTTGATGGTGAAGAATCACTTTAAACAATTCTCGTAGCCGGATTCGCACCTGGGTCTTCACCAAAATCCAATCATTTCGTCCGTGTCACCCATGCTATCTGTCTGGCAAATTTCGTCAAAAAAAAACAACAGCACTGGTTTTGTTTCCTGGAAGCTTCCTGCAAAACGCTTTGCTTCTCGCAAAACGTCCGCCAATGGGAAGTAAAGGGAGGGAGAAGGAGCGGGAGCAAGAGACAGGGTGCCGGAATGGACATGAGGGACAATGAGGGACAGTGAGGGAGTGTTGGTATGCAATTTTTATCCAATCGCCATCTTTCACAGTAATTCTGGACCGGCATGAGGTGGGATTGTCTGTCATGAATTTATTTGTTGATCGAACGAGTTTTAATTTGTCTAAATCCGACCAGTCGTTCCAAAGATATAAGCCGTTTTGTCGCAATACCATAAATTGGAATGAGGTAAAAATATATATATATAAATATAATTCCCTTTCCCGGTTCCCTGTCGCACGCCGAGCAAGTCGAGTGCTTTGAACAAGTGCAAAAAAAAAAAAAAAAACTACTTTACCGGCCTTACACGTCCTGGAAGCAAATGGTCGCACGGTGCACGCATGCTCCGTTTGCTCCCAGGTCACAGTAAGGCCTTTAATGACCAGCGCCGACCTTGTGCATTTGTATTTAGACAGCGCAAAAATACGTATTTACAGAAATCATTTAGGAAAACACGAATAAATAGAATCATTTAACACGTTTCATCCTTGTATTACCTATGGACAATCGCAAGTCCCACACACCAAATCCTCCATCTTCAGAATTCATATTTCATAATGGACAGATCCCCAAGACGTCATGCTTACCTTGACGACGTCCACTCGAAATTCCAGCGGTGCCTCCAGATTGTAGGGGAATTTGTAGCTGAGACTCAAGACTCCAATGACCGGACACAGGTTTTACAAAAGGTCTTGGTTTATTAACTGGTTATTCACTTCATTCCATTTACCAAATAATACCGCATAATTCAATGGACCAGGTTAACTCTTTTCGCATGGTCCTTCTCGTTCGGCCGATGTTCCTCCGCCACTCCCGTTGGTCAGAGCTCCTGGTAACAAGTCCTCTCGACTCAACGTTTGCTCTCGTTTATATGGACAAACTGGACTTAATCCCCTGTCCGCTGAACGTTAATCCTTTCTCCGCTAATGCCCCGAGGTCATGCGTGCACCGAGTCCTGGCATCAGCTCGCTCCCCTCCTGCTGTGAGTTCCGTTTACCAAACGATAGGGGGGTGCTTCAGCCAGGGGCTGTGACCAGGTGGACAAGAGATTATCATGTTCGGGCACATTCCTAACACTCATTTACGAACTCGTCTTTCACAGAGTTTGCAGGTAAAAGGTATCTGCTTCGTTACCAGTGTTAATTAATAAGTTACCAGTGCCAATTAATAAGTTACACTGAGTTACACTTCCACACTACCATGTTTAGACAGCGAAATCCGTCCCCGGGCACCGGCACCTACTCCCGGAAGTCGAGAGAATAGCGGCGCCAGGCACGGTAGGACACCCGCGGAGCCCCGGCGGACCAGGGACGTGCGAGCCTACGCGTTAGCGTGCTACGGCGGAACCAACGGCTTCGGCCATGGCCAGGTCGATACTCGGCCCGGCCGCACCGGAAATGAACTGGTTCGACACCCGCGCTAGAGAGGTCACGGGCGACTGAGATGTATTAACAAATTAATTAATTAATTTGAGACGTCCAATTTCTAGTGTTTGGAAATTTGGAAGAGCTTGACCCTAGCCTTTCCCTTGCGAGGGCAAGGAGGAACTTAACACTTGACACTTAAGCTTAGTTTGAAGTACACCCTGACCAGCGCTCACAGTGGGACGGCAAGGCAACCAGAAGGGACAAGGTTCTCCTGACCACGTGGCCCTCGATTTGGGAAGCGAGAGGCGTTGCATTAGTGGACGCGCCCCTCACGCCCGACTTTTGGGTGGCCCTGGCAGGCCGTTTGTTTTGACGTTACGTGACAGGCCCCGCACCCCCACCTCCGGGCCGACCGGGCGACCAGAATGAATCCCGGTGTCCCGATCCGAACCTTCAGAGCGGGCCGGCTGGGGAATGACTGGCACCCCGTACCTGCACTTTCCGTCCCTGCGGTCCCAAATACCGGAACCACCCGAATACCACTTTATTTGACAAAATGAGGTGCGGCCTACATCTAGGCAAGACCACGGCCCGAACACGACCCCTTCACTCGACGCTACCTATCGCAATATACCTCGCATAAATTCGTAACATACCTTTTTCTTGTTGCGGTATACTTATGCTTATGCTCTCGATGCAGTGTGGAAACAACAATTAATATTAATGAAACAGATTCTAATTTGGAAGTAAAACGAAGGCGTGCACAATGAGACAAGATTTCCTCAGAATCGACCCTCGTGCCGCGGATGCGACGATGCCACTGCGCCCCAGCCTTAGAAAACCAACCCTATATAAGTCAATACCTCCAACGACTGGGTACTTGCCCCGGGCTAGAACACATTCCTAGGCTCTTACTATTGTTTAACATCGGGATGCAAATGTAGGGTTGGAGGAACTCCCAGCAGGAGGGGATAGTTATCAAAACCTGGGGGGGGGCGAGCTGGTGCCGGTGAGGTGAGCGTGCAGGACCGAGTAATATTTGCGGAGAAAGGATTAATATTTGCGGAGAAGGGATTAAAGTTAGCGGAGAAAGGATTAAAACTTCTGTGTATTCGTGTGCTCATAAAACGTGGACATTCCTGGTAGCAGGAGACTTGTCACCAGAACCTTTGTCAAACGGAATGGAACGAGTGTCCATGTGAACAGCACTGCGCAGAGGACCGGCTGAAGAAGAAGAACCATCGACTTGAATTACCAATTAGCTTCAGTTATTGTAGTTCCTTATTATTTCGAAACAAGTGATTTATTAATTATAATAAATCTTTACTTTGGAAAAGCTGTTTCATGTATTGGAGTCTCCAGAGTCTTCTCAACATTATCCAACACATCTAATACATATTTTATGCTTATATCATACATATTATACGCACATATTATACATGTTATATATAGACATATGTACACATATTATACACACATATTATACATATATCGACAAATTTATACACATTATATACACATATTATACATATTATATGTAGACATATTTATGCATATTATATATAGACATATTTAAACATATTATATATAGACATATTTATACATATTATATATAGACATATTTATACATATTATATACAGACATATTTATACATATTATATATAGACATATTTATACATATTATATATAGACATATTTAAACCTGGTGTTGGGCTTGCGGCTAGGGTGCCAGCTTAGGATCCTAGGATCCTGGGTTCGAATCCCGGTCGATCGCTGAATTAACGCCAGGGGGGTTGATTCAGCCTGTTTCATCCTTCCGAGGTCGGCTAATTGAGTACCAGTTCACTGGTAATTCCCTGGTTGTCGTTAAAGGCGGCAAAAAGGGTTGGCGTCAGGAAGGGCATCTGGCTGTAAAACATTGCTTCAAAAAGGGGACCGAAAAACAACAACAACCACGGTTCCCAAAAAAGGCCAACCCCCGCTTTGCGGGGAAAAATGGCCTCTAAAGGTGGTTTTATATATAGACATATTTATACATATTATATTTATACATATTTATATATAGACATATTTATACATATTATATATAGACATATTTATACATATTATATATAGACATATTTATTCATATTACATAGACATATTTATACATATTATATATAGACATATTTATACATATTATATATAGACATATTTATACATATTATATATGGACATATTTATACTTATTATATATAGACATTTATACATATTATATATGGACATATTTATACATATTATATATGGACATATTTATACATATTATATATAGATACTAGCGGGGTCACCCGTGGGAATCCCACGGGCATGGATGTGTGTGACATTTCGACATATTGAGTTCGATGCTGCACCTGCACATTCAGTTATATAAAATGGTTACTGGCAATTGATCACATCCACAAATGATGTAATCCACACAATTTATGTACTTTACATAACGTTAATAGGAATACATGCCCGTGTAGATGGGAAATATAGTTTGTTTGAAATAAATCACAAATATCAGAAGAAAGTTTTTTAAATTTAGAACTATTCTCACTCAGAGTTAAACATCACCGTAATATTATGCGGTTGCTTCAACGTTTTTGGTGAATTATATGTCATTCCCATCTACACGGGCATGTATTCCTATTAACGTTATGTAAAGTACATAAATTGTGTGGATTACATCGTTTGTGGATGTGATCAATTGGCAGTAACCATTTTATATAACTGAATGTGCAGGCACAGCATCTAACTCAATATGTCGAAATGTCACACACATCCATGCCCATGGGATTCCCACCCGTGGGAATCCCACGGGCATGGATGTGTGTGACGAATTTTAAATATATGTCGACTGTTATTTTAGGCGGTGTATTTTCGTTTATCATCATGGCGCGATTTTAAAAAATATATCTCTGCATTTTCCTCTCCAATACCTCCTCAAACTTTACACACACACCGGCCCATGTTTACATATACACACACACACACACACACATATACACCCACACACATATACACATACACACACATGTACATCGACACACATGTCTGGAGAATAGAACCATGTTCCACACCTTGAGATCCTGGGATAACAAGATTTATTGATGAACCAATATCACAGCGCTGTGGAGGGTGTAACAGTCATACCATTCACAATTGAACAGCATGGCCACATACACTCCTAGAAAATTGGCAACCCAAAGTTTCTTTATATACACAAAATTATACAAAAAATCTCCGCTGAAAAATGAGCACGGACAAAGGAAAACGGGCTAGACATCTCCCACCGAGACCCTATCTTCTTTGGCATGAGCAAAGGGTAAGATGCGGGAGAAAGACCACAGTGACATTCTCAAAACTTATCTTCCATGCTGGCCTTTGGTCAAGGACAGAAAGACGTGTTTTCACGAGTGGGTCTAACAGAGCAAGCAGTTTCACTATCTTTCTACATTCCTTGGCACAGTTGGACAATAATGCATAGTTCAAAGCAAGAGGGAACATTGTAAGCTTAATCCTTTTCACAAAGCAACCACTATTAAATGCAAACCACAATTATATGAGGCACAACCAAAGGCATGATCTCGACACATGCACACACACACACACACACACACACACACACACACACACACACACACACACGTACACACACACGTACACATGTCCCACATGTATATATCCCACATCCCACATGTATATACATGTTTAAAGTGTACGTGCCCTTCCCCCCTCCCCCGCCCTGCAACGCTGGGTACTTCTGCTGGTAACTAATAAAATAAAAACGAAGAAATATCTCTCGGTAATTTCATGAAACTCGGTGGAATTGGATGACATTCGCTCGGTGAATTCACGCGGTGTATTCGGTTCGGCTCGGTTCACTCGGTTTAAAGAAAAAGCGATAATGTCGATATGTTGCTGTCTGTGTCATGTTGGGCGGTGTATGATACTTGTTGGCTGTTGGGCGGAGTTGGGCGGTGATATGGTGTATTTTTAAAATATATATCTCTGCATTTTCCCGTGTTGCTGACACCGAGTCGTTCTTCATCGACTGTGTCATTCATTTTGGAAATGGAAGTTTCCACGCAACGCATGAATTGTCACGAGTCAAGAGGAAGTGTCTCGTCATCATCAAATGACAAATATATTACATTGTGAAAATTAAAGATTTCATATAAACCTATTTAAAGTGTATGCGCAAATAACTAATAAATAAAGAAACGAAGAAATATCTCTTGGTAATTTCCTGAACCATATTTTACTTCCGGCTAATAATGTTGAATGAAATAAAAACGAAGAAATATATGTCGTTTTGTGACGACTGTCATCAAAAGTAAACGGTGAATTCATTCGGTTTATTCGGTTCGGCTCGGTTCGGCTTCGGCTCACTCGGCTCACTCAGTTCGGCTCACTCGGTTTAAAGAAAAAGCGATAATGTCGACATGTTGCCGTCTGTCATGTTGGGCGGTGTATGATAAATGTTGGGCGGTGTATGATACATATTGGGCGGTTGTTGGCGGTTGGGCGGTGATATGGTGTATTTTTATATATATATCTCTGCATTTTCCCGCGTTGCTGACACCGAGTCCAAAACCATCGATAAAAATGAAATCAGATGGCGAGTTAGATTGGAGATAAAGGCGTGAGAGAGACTCAATGGCCTTGAAGTTACAGGCCTTTGAGAATTCATTTCATTCTATAAACGGCAACTTTCATCGGATTTTCTTCCCGTTTTTTTTCAACCGAGTCTAAAACTATGTTAGCGACTGTGAAAAATGAAATGATATATTGAATTTTTAATATGTATCGACACGTTGCCGTCGGTGTTATGTTGGGCGGTGTATGATACACAATGACGCGATTTTTTAAAATATATCTCTGCATTTTCCCGCGTGTGTGGAATGTTCTCAATTATTGCTGACACCGAGTCTAAAACCATCGATAAAAATGAAATCATATGGTGAGTTAGATTGGAGATAAAGGCGTGAGAGAGACTCAATGGCCTTGAAGTTACAGGCGTTTGAGAATTATTTTCGTTCTATAAACGGCAACTTTCATTGGATTTTCTTCCCGTTTTTTTTCAACCGAGTCTAAAACTATGTTAGCGACTGCGAAAAATGAAATGATATATCGAATTTGATTTGAAATAAAACTGGGAGAGAGAGCAAGACACCACGGGCCTACAAAACAGGCATCAAAGCTATGCGAGTTAATAAAATGGTGGATATTTGTTTATAATTATATGAAGCTACTCCCAGAATGGGTGGAGCTATGGGTGGAGCTACTCTGCAAACCGAGTAAGCCACACCCCGGACAGACGCCCAACAGACAGACAGACAGACAGACAGAATCATCTACGGCTATTATAATATAGATAATATGTATAAATAAACTTTTAACAACATGTCTATATATAATATGTATAATTATATATAGACATATGTATACATATTATACACACATATTATACATATATCCACAAATTTATACACATTATATACACATATTATACATATTATATATAGACATATTTATGCATATTATATATGGACATATTTATACATATATATAGACATATTTATTAGGGTGGGCTTCAAAAAAGCAAAATGCAGATTTTCTCCGGGACATGGTCTATTTTTGTTGCTTTTGGTGTGAAAGGAAACCACACCAAATATGAATGGAATCCAATAATATTTAGGGGTGCCACATCAGTGATGAATTTTCCCCCATGCAAAAATAGGAATTCCCATTTTTTGGGCTGTATATACACAAAATAAATACATAATTATATATATACATTAAATATAATATTAAAAATAAATATAGAGTAAATATACATTAAATAATAAATATACATAAATACACATTATACATTATATATATACGATATATTATACATACAGTTTTGAGACTTCCTATGATCACTATCTGGGCAATTTTCATGCATGTTTTGTACAGGTTCCCGGGGACAGGGGTATGCTTTTTTAGTGTGTAATATGTAGGCCTAACTTATTGACTGTGGCTCTTTTGTAGAGAGTGACCCTGTGGAGTAAGAATTAACAGGATTTTACCCACATTCTTGCTTATTTTGCAGATATGGCATGTGCTAGTACCAGTGTTTCATTGAAAACTCGGGCTCAGGATAATGTGTATCTCATTGGGTCCACTTCTGGAGATGCCATCAAAGGTGCCAAGCTCCCGACTGTGCATCAATCTCTTGTCCTGTTTTTCCATCACCTGAAGAAGGAGAATCGCACTGCCCGGGAGAGTGCAACCCTCACCATTGAAGAGGTTGTGAAGTTCTGGGGAAAAGCTCACCTACCTACAACGACGAAGCAGCACTGCAGCCATCGTTTGGAGAGGCTATATGAAGAATGGAGGAGCCTCCAAAAAGGTGCAAAGCGGGGTGGTGCGACCCAAGAGAAAAAGGAAGCATCCTTCAAGGCCTCCTTGGAGAAGACGTTTGATCTTAGGCATGCAGATTCGGAGGCCATAATCACCAACCCCGAGGACAGGAAGTTTCTTCACGATCAATTCTCAGAGAGGAAGGCTTCAATGGGATCTGTAGACACTGTGTTGGAAGCAAAAACGTTCTTGTGCGTTTGAAAGATCAGCAGCCACGAGATGATTATCGTGAACTCCTAGAACTGACTGTCATCTACATGGGAGGAATCCCACCTCGTGGAATCCGGATCATGGCTCCAGGAGCAATGCACAGAGCCAGATGGATGGCAAAAGCACTATATTCACTGCAGGTGTTCATGTTTCGGTCAGAGTTCCACTTGACACTTCGAGAGGCGAGAGAACTCCGAGCCTTCAACATTTTTGTCTGCCTTGTGTATGTACAGGCTTGGTTTCGGGCTCCACAAGCTATTGAGGCTCCCCTGAATGACATTAACCTCTTCAAGAAGTTGGAAAAGTTTGAACAAATCAATCAGAAGATGGCTCAGGCAGCCTTGAAGGCACTTGGCCGCCACACATGGTACATGAGCCCAGTACTAGTGGCATTTGCATTCTTTGACACCAGAATTGACAAAGAAAGCAAGATCAATATGATTGAAGCATTGAAAAATGACGGTGAAAACCCCTCTCCAAAGAGACCAGCTATCAAACGAGGAACCGCCCTGTCAATCGCTGGCCTCATAACAAAACACACCAAGCATTTCTTCAGCATCCTAGGGACCCCAACTGATTGGATGGATAAGGATCCTGGTTCATGGGAGCAAGAAACCAGCTTTCAGGAAGCAAAGAAAGCCGCCAGTGGCTTAGTCGTGGTGAACGACAGGGCAGAAAGGGGTGTCGCATTGATACAAGACTACAATAAGCTCCTTACAAAGGATGAAGAGCAAAAGCAAGCTCTGCTCCAAGTTGTTGCTGCTCACAGGAAGATGTACCCCGATGCCAAGAAGGTAACAGTGGTGAAACAGGCCCAGAAATAGGAGTTACATTTCTCATTATATTTGGGTTTTTTAATATTATGTGATATGGTGTCTCTTCATTTTATGAACTGAACATTTGGATTGTTATCATTGAATTTGAGTTTTCATAGCAATATAGTGCTATTTGTGCAGCTATTGTAACTTGTGTTTGCTAGAATACAAGCAAAGTGAGTGGAGGGTGGATTTTCATAAAACAAACTTCTGGTTTTGCTTTCGATCCATATATAGAAAAGTTTTGTAGACACCTTTAGTTTGAAGGCTGATGTGGCACCCCTAAATAAAATCAGATTGCTTTCTTATTTGGTGTCTTTTCATTTTGGAACAAAAGGAACAACATAAAGCCATGTCCCACTAAATATTTAAAAAATATATATTTTGAGCACCACCCTAATATTTATACATATTATATCTAGACATATTTATACATATTGTTGCGGTTTTGTGTTTTACAAATAAAGGTTAATTTCCCCTCATAGTTTAGTCACATGACAACACATAGCCTCGTGATAGTTCAGTTATTTCATAGTAAATGTAAGCGTAGTCCTTTTCCTGTGTTAGTTTTGCGTTGAGTAGAATAATAAGAGTTAGGTCTCCTTCCAATGCTTATGCTGCCTCGATACTTTGAGTTTTGGCACAAATCACCACGAGGCCGGCCTGACAAGTCGATCCAGGCCGAATGAAGGCGGGGCAGGAGAAGTGGGAGTGACCGGTAAGCATGAGCCGCCAATCAGGGCTCGAGGGGAGTGGCTTAGCACTGCGGCAAAAGGCGTGGTTTGGAACATTCGATACGGGCCAGGGCGTGGCAATATAACCATGTGCCCGAAGCCCCCACCTGAGTTCTGAGAGTGCGCGATGTTGAATTAAGTTCTGAGAGTGCGCGGTGTTGAATTAAGTTCTGAGAGTGCGTGGTGTTCAACCAAGTTCTGAGAGTGCACGGTGTTGAGCCAAGTTGTGAGAGTCGGTTTGGAGCGCCAAGTTGTGAGAGTCGGTTCGGAGCGCCACGTTACGAGAAGTGAGGCAGACGAGTTACAAGTTGAGTTTTCGGTTGAGCTTGTGTCAGATCCTCCATTGAGTTTCGAGAGTGAAAGCACGGTTGTATTAATCGCGCTGTGAAGGACCGCTCTGCCGGGCGAGAGACGCGCATATTTTCCTGCCTGCCTTTGTTCGAGATACGCGCTGCGAGGATCCCTACCGCCGCCTGCCTGCCTTTGTCGGGGGACGTGCTGTGACCGCAAGAGGGCCACGCCGGGTGAGCTGTTCCTGAACGACCAAGCCGGCGCGTTCAGCGCATGAACATTTCCTTCCTTCATCCCCCTGTGAGTGTGAACGGGCCCATTGTCTGGAGGAGAAAGTTACCACTGACTAAGATCTGCCCTGTGTCTCTCTTTTCTACCGAACCATTGTACATAATAGTGTAAATAAATCGTGTTATTTCTTTGATTCGACCGTCTCATGTTTTCCCTCATTGACTTCGCATGGTACGAAGTATATCGCTCTAATCGGGTTCCAATACCAAGGTAACTGCACGGACCACGTGGTGCGCCATCTGCTCGGGTGCACTCAAATCACGCGTGGTTCATGCGAGACTTGATCCCCGCTTCCGCGACGGCGTGGGTACTTAGGTACGTGCGAAGATTGTCCCGAAACCCTGTCCCGCGCCTGACCGGAAGTGGCGACTCAAGTCTCGCGGTTGCGACAAACCAAGGAGAACAAGGGGCTTAATCTCCCCTTTGTAAGGGAACGAGGGTCGTGCAAAACCATAACATTTGGTGTCAGGAGTGGGATTGGACCTGGAGTGCGCTTCGCACGCTCGTAATCACGAGCGAACGAAATTTAGTGTTAAAAGCCAAAATATATTCGTACCATGGCTGGCCAAGGTGGTCGAACGCTGGTAGGGGTAGAAAAGGTAGAATGGATAACCCAGAACCTGCAGGAGAGACAGTTGGTAGTGGAGGAAGCAGATGAGGGTGCAGCAGCTGGCAAAGAAAATGGCGGCGCCTCGCAAGTGGCGGCGGAAGCCGAGCCCACGGCGTCAGGGGACTTCCAATTATTTATGGCACAAATGAGGGCCTATATGATAAAGACAGAGGATAAAATGAATAAAATGGAGGGCGAATTGAAGGAGACATTGAATACCCAGTTTGACAAATCCACCCGGGAATTGAAAGAAATGGGGGACAAATCCACCCGGGAATTAGGAGAAATGAAAAATGGGTTGGAAAAAAGAATGGACACCCGAGGGGATCCTTTGTTTAAAATGGGGGAGAACATTCGGCTCAGCTTGAGCGGGGAGGTCGCATTGGTACGCGACGAGGTGAAGCGATGTGAGGAACGCGTGGGGAGCGAAGTAGAGCAGAGGACAGCCAAGTTGGCCGGGGCTATGAGGGTTGTGACGCAGGGTGTAGAAGAGCCGACGGTCGCCGAATTGGACGAGGAAATTTTATGGGCACCAGCGGTCGTCGAGGAAAAGGAAATAATTGGGGCTGAAGAGACGGTAGAACCAGAAAATAAATCGTGAGAGGTAGAAATGGAACCAGTACAAAGTTTGTATTCACACCGTGATGCCATGCTTGATAACCCCAATAAAGATTTACAGGTGCTGGCGAAGAAGCCGGGGAAGGAGGACCCCGAGGTGAGAAATAATGGTGCGAATGGGTTTTTGGCGCGCTTGGGACAGAGACGAGACCCGGGCGGTCACGGAATGGTCCATTGTGCGGTGTACGAGGGCGACTGGTGCGTGGTATGAGAGGGAGTGTGCGCCGAAGCCTGAGCGAGAAGAGTGTGCGACGGCCAAGTGTGTTACAGAGTGGGTCACGGGAGAGTGTGTTACAGAGTGTGTGCAGGAGTGCACACCCGAGCATGTTACAGAGTGTGTGCAGGAGTGCACACCCGAGTGTGTTACAGAATGCATACGAGAGGAGTGCGTGGAGGAAAAGTGTGCACCAGAAGGCACACCGGACTGTGTGTGAGAGAAGTGTGCACCAGGGTGTGCGATGATGGGGTGCGTGAAGGTGCGAGTGCGCCTGGGTGGTGTGCACCAGAGAGTATGAGTATGGAGTACGAGGGAGAATGCACACCGGACTGTGTGCGGGAAGAGTGTGTAATGAAGTATGTGAAAGGCGTGAGTGTGCCTAGGTGTGCGGGTACGACTACGGAGTGTGAGGGAGAATGCACACCAGGGAATGTGGAAGGAGAGTGTGTAACGGAATGTGTGAGAGGCGCGGGGGTGCCTGGGTGTGTGAGTGCGGAGTGGGTCGCGAGGTGTGAGGACGTGGCTCAAGCATCGACACCGACCAGGGTAGCGTTTAGTGGGACGGATAGCAGACGCGAGCCCCCGGTGAGTTGTGTGCAGCAGGGACCGGCAGGGATTGGTGCGAGGGCGGTTTCACAAGGACCGGCGTGCACGATTCGTGCCGGCCCCCGCACTGTATGGTTGGTGCCGTGCCGTGGCGGCAAAGGCAATCGGCGAGGTTCAAGGGGAGGTAGGAGATTTCGGAGCCGCGCAACTTGGCGGGTGCAGTGCTCCGACCGTGGCCGGTTGGGTCATCGTGCGTGAGACCGCGAGGCCACGCGCAGGGATGGAGCCCTGCATCTCGGCCCATCCATACCTCCCCCTTTGGATCGAAAATGCCGGACGGACCCAACATACAGGAGACCAACCACGCATGGATCGCTCGGCCCTGCGAGGTCGAGCCGTGACAATGTACATCCACTTGGTGAGGCTCGAGTGTAGCAGACTGATGAGAGTAGTGTACCCTACGTGGAGGAATGGTGGTGTCACCATTCCTCACACGGCCAGGGCCCATGAGCATTAGTTTAGGGGGATGGCAGTGATAGGCACATGGGGGTGCCAGCAATGGTTACCTCCATGGGGCACCGAAGCTAGCCGAGGGAGGGCTACGATAATGGCAGGGAATTAGCAGACTGCAGAGACGTGAGATTTAAGTCGGGACATTTTCACTGTAGTGGGGACGTAGGTAGCTTAGATGGTTGATAATGACAAGGGAGTGCATAATGTAAAGGGACGACGGGAAAGTGCGAGTCTTAGGGGAAGTAGTTAGATAGATGATGCTGTGTGTGTGAGGAATTGTGAGTAAAATAAATGGAATTGTGTTGAGGTGTATGGAAAGTAGTATGTGAGAACAAAAGGTGTGCAAGGAAAGAGGTGTGTGAGCACAAAAGGTGTGTGAGCACAAAAGGTGTGCAAGAAAAGTGGTGTGAAATAAATGGTGTGTGGATTATTTGGTGTGGAATGCTTGGTGTGGGAATAAAAGGTGTGGAATGCATGCTGAGAAGGAGTGAATGGGGGGGAGGTGGAACCCATTCACGGAAGCCCGGGGGGGTAGTGTAAATTCAGGTAGAGGGTATAGGCAAAATTTGTATGGACATTGACACCTGTGGTGCGGGTAGTAGAACTAAGTGTTTTGTTGGGTGCATGAGTATGTGGAATGGCTGGGCGTGTGGCTTAATTGGTGCGTATGATTATTGGGGCACTCCGCCACTGTTAGTTTGTCGGCCAGGTGAGGCCGCAGGTAGGCTCTGGGAGCCGGTTAGTTGTAGTGTGAGTGGGGCCCGAGGATCCAAGGGAAGGACCCGGGTTTCCCCAATGCCAAGGTGGGCATCAGGGGGTAAAGTGCCAGGACGGGCCTTCCCCAGTTAGGTAGTTGCAGGAGCAGGTAAGCTCGGGTGGTGACTTCAGTGGCGGAGGTGCACAGGTAGGTAGACCTGCTGGTAGAGCCACACGACCCAGCCCCGAAATTATGCAAGGGCACAGAGAGAAAATTTGCGGGAGTGAGACCCAAATTTGTAGGACACCACAGAGTGGGCAATGGGAATTCGGGTTCTTAGAACCACATAGTTTAAAGAAGCCGATTGGCAGGGTACGACCCTGGGTAGTTTAAATGAGTTAATGTCAGTAGAGTATTTAGGATGAGAAATCCCTTCGCACCGTCCACAGCCAGTCACCAAGGAGGACGAAGCTCCACACCAGGGCTCTGTAAGCCGTTTGAATAGTAAAGACGCATCATGACGTAATGAGACATTGTGTTTGTTCCATTCCTCCCTTCCTGGGAGGGATTGGGAGACGAATTTGGAATTGAGGGGGATATGGGAGACAAGACGTAGAGACGAATTGTAAATACAAGGGGGGACTAGGGTAGTGTAAGCCGACGGTGGGGGTACGGACGGATAGGGACGAGCCTGCTCTGCTCGCTCTTCTGCGCCCCTCGCATCGCATTACCTTGTTTTCTGTGTACCGTTGCGCCCTTTTCGCTTTGCTGGTCGTGCTTTGTCTCTCCTCCCACCCCAGGACCATTTTGGAGGTGGAACTGTGCAGCACCATCGACCTGTGCAGCATCCCTGCTGCACCTTGCTACATCTGTGCAGCCGAACGGCACGGCATTTGCTGCTGTATCCTTTTGCTATAACTTTGCTGCACATGCGCAGCACTTTGCTGCCACGAACCCTTTGCTGCACCTTACACACTATGGACCACAAGCTTTGTGGCCTTGCACCTCTGCTGTGCAGCACTTTGCTGCAAAATCACCTTGCATCTTCGGACCACTTGTTTTGAGTGGCATTAATGTCACGCAGTCGGACCACATGAGAGTGGCCCTGCCTGGCAAAGAAATGAAATAAAAGCATTTTTTGTGCATTCTTTTTATTATGGTGTGCTAGGGATGAGAAGATGTGTAAGTTAGATTCCCCTGAGGATCAAAAATGGCCTGTATGCTGGTTCAGGGGCTAGCCAGTTTGATAGGCACACAGAAGAAGCAAGAAGCAAGATGCAAGAAGCAAGCAGCAAATGTCATGAATTTTGAGTGTGTGTTTTTGCTGTGCTTTCTCTCCCCTCCAATCTTCTCTTCCAAAAAGGACAGGTCCTGGGTCATAGAATTGTAAATAAGATTAAGTTTTGTGCTTGTAAATATAAAAATGCTGCCCACTGGCTATGTGTTTCGTTTGACAAATTCCAGAATTCGGTTAATTGTGGGTGTGAATCTGATAGGTAGCTACTCAACGCAATAGGAGGGACATATCTAGTGTTTTAAAACTGTCGCATACACGGGTCAGAGTAAATGTTAGGGGGAACCACACTGATATGTCACATGTAAAAGTAAAGTTAATTTTGCATGTCATTCTCTAACCGGTCACTCCAGTTGTTGGGTTCGACTCGGGGACGAGTCTGACGAGGGAGGGGTGTAGTGTTGCGGTTTTGTGTTTTACAAATAAAGTTTAATTTCCCCTCATAGTTTAGTCACACTACAACACGTAGCCTCGCGATAGGTCAGTTATTTCATAGTAAATGTAAGCATAGTCCTTTTCCTGTGTTAGTTTTGCGTTGAGTAGAATAATGAGAGTTAGGTCTCCTTCCAATGCTTATGCTGCCTCGATACTTTGAGTTTTGGCGCAAATCACCATGAGGCCAGCCTGACAAGTCGATCCAGGCTGAAGGAAGGCGGGGCAGGAGAAGTGGGAGTGACCGGTAAGCACGAGCCGCCAATCAGGGCTTGAGGGGAGTGGCTTAGCACTGCGGCAAAAGGCGTGGTTTGGAACATTCGATACGGGCCAGGGCGTGGCAATATAACCCTGTGCCCGAAGCCCCCACCTGAGTTCTGAGAGTGCACGGTGTTTAATTAAGTTCTGAGAGTGCGCGGTGTTGAATTAAGTTCTGAGAGTGTGCGGTGTTGAACCAAGTTCTGAGAGTGCGTGGTGTTGAGCCAGGTTGTGAGAGTCGGTTCGGAGCACCAAGTTGTGAGAGTCGGTTCGGAGCGCCAAGTTACGAGAAGGGAGGCAGACGAGTTACAAGTTGAGTTCTCGGTTGAACTTGAGTCAGATCCTCCGTTGTGTTTCGAGGGTGAAAGCGGGCAGTTGTATTAATCACGCTGTGAAGTACTGCCGTGCCGGGCGAGAGACGCGCATATTTTCCTGCCTACCTTTGTTTGAGATACGCGCTACGAGGATCCCTCCCGCCGCCTGCCTGCCTTCGTCGGGGGACGTGCTGTGACCACAATAGGGCCACGCCGGGTGAGCTGTTCCTGAACGACCAAGCCGGCGCGTTCAGCGCATGAACATTTCCTTCCTTCATCCCCCTATGAGTGTGAACGGGCCCATTGTCTGGAGGAGAAAGTTACGACTGACTAAGATCTGCCCTGTGTCTCGCTTTTCTACCGAACTATTGTACATAATAGTGTAAATAAATCGTGTTATTTCTTTGATTCGACCGTCTCGTGATTTCCCTCATTGACTTAGCATGGTATGAAGTATATCGCTCTAATCGGGTTCCAATACCAAGTTAATTGCACAGACAACGTGGTGCGGCATCCGCTCGGGTGCACTCAAATTACGCGTGGTTCGTGCGAGACTTGATCCCCGCTTCCGCGGCGGCGTGGGTACTTAGGTACGCGCGAAGATTGTCCCGAAACCCTGTCCCGTGTCTGACCGGAAGTGGCGACTCAAGTCTCGCGGTTGCGATGACCCAAGGAGAACAAGGGGCTTAATCTCCCCTTGGTAAGGGAACAGGGTTCGCGCAAAACCGTAACAATATTATATATGGACATATTTATACATATTATATATAGACATATTTATACATATTATATATAGACATATTTATACATATTATATATGGACATATTTATACATATTATATATGGACATATTTATACATATTATATGTAGACATATTTATACATATTATATAAAGACATATTTATACATATTATATTGTTACGGTTTTTAGAACCTTCACTTTGTAAAATAATAAGCCTTGTAAATAATTCCCTGTAAATATCCCCATCTTCCAAAGGTCAAAGGTCGCACCCTAGTTAGTCCATATTGCAACACGTAGGACACCACAGGAACTTCTTCAGTTATTTCATTAGTATGTGTTTTCGTCCAGGCTCTGTTTCCAATAGTTTGACTCTGCGTTGCATTAATCAAATAACCTAGGCCCCTTTTCAAATCCCCTTCATTTTGCGGCGTAGGCTCTCTTCAAATTGGGTTACGCACCTCTGCTCGCCCAGCAGCGTTCGCTGCCTGGCTCAAGACGCCATTAACCATGCCGTCAGAGCGGAGAAAAAGGGGGAGGAGTTTTCGGAGCGAGGCGTAGCCCTGTTAAGGGCGGAGTCGGGGAGCCCTCGTGACCAACCAGGGCCGAGGCGAGCTCCCCGGTGGGTGTGTCCTAAAAGCAGGCGGCTTGATTTCGATGCGCCCGATATAAGCGCAAGCGCGGCGCCCTTATACAGTTTGGAGTGGGGAGGAGTTGTGAGTGAGTTCGAAGAGAGAAGGAGGGAGTGAGAGGTCATTGCAATTGCACGTAAGCAATTGGAATTGCATCATCGATTGCATTGAACTACGCATGCGGCCCTGCGAAGGACTACCCCCCCCCCCCCCCACACCCCACCACGTATAAGGTCCGCGCGCTCCGAACGGTAGGCGCTCGCTGCTGCCCGGGTTCTCGCCACGATTGAGTCAACACCCGGAGCCGGACTCGAGTGGACCGGAGCCGGACCTCAACACCAACCATCTGCCTGGACCTTCCTCCCCGACCATCTGCCTGGACCCTTCTCCTCCTTCCGGCTATTCCCCTTTCGTGTAAGTCTGTTTGTATTGTCCTGGGCGTGATATATAAGACTGTGTAAGCTTGCCCTGTGTCTGCTGCTTCTTCTTCTTCCCTTGTACATGCCCTTCTTTCGTTTCCACTTTTATTGTACAGTGTAGTAATAAACCATATTTGTTCTTTCCTTACCTTTTGGTTTCCTCTCATCCGATCGTCTTCGTGATTTCCCCATTGAGTACCTGTGGCACGATTTGGCCAATCGCTTTAATCGGGTTTAGTCATTTTGTTAATGGCTCGGGCTGCGGATTGCTAAACCGCTCGGCAATTTCCATCTTGTCCGCGGTCCGAGCAGAAGTTATCTCCCTGTTTCACGGCCAGGGGTAGCACTCAGGTATTTGGGACTTCATTCATTGACCAATCACCCTGGCTGCTCCCGACCGGATGGAGCGTTATAACTTCTAGGGTTGGGGGAACGGCCAGCTTAAAGGACAAGGAGAGCATGGGGTTTCGCTCCTTCACGAGCCTCGATCTTGTATACAAAAAAAAAAAAGGGGATTAACCCCCCCCCCCCCTTGGTAAGGGGAGCGCCGACCCCCAAATCCGCAACAATATAGAGATCGTCATCTCGGGATATGCTCCGCAGGTTGGTCGAAGCGATGAAGAGAAGGACAAGTTCTGGTGTGCGATAGAAAAGCTGATGGAAAACGTGAAAGAGGAGGACGTTGTTGTGGTAGGAGGAGACCTAAATGGACATGTGGGAAGGAGTATGGACGGTTTTGAGGGAGTTCATGGGGGTTACGGATATGGTGTGAGAAATGGAGAAGGTGAAAGGATTTTGGAGTTTGCTGATGGAGCTGATTTGTTGATTTGTAATACTCAGTTCCAGAAAGAGGATTATAAGCTTGTTACATACACGTCAGGTGGGTCGACGACAACCGTTGGCTACCTGATGGTGCGTAGGTGAGATAGGGGGCACCTCGGGGACACAAAGGTGATCCCGTGGGAGGAGGCTGTTTCACAGCACCACTTGGTTGTCTGCGTCATAAGGGTGAAAGATGTGAGGAGAGCTCGGCGGGTAAAGTACCAACCGAGAATGAAGGTGTGGAGGTTGAAAGAGGTGACAGTAAGGGAGGCATTAAAAGAGAGGCTGAGTATGGTAGAGGATGATGTGGTTGAGCTTGAAAGTGGTTGGATGTCAATGAAAGATAGTCTGTTGGGAGCCGTTGGTGAGGTATGTGGATGGACAAAAGGACCACCGAGGCACTCGGAAACATGGTGGTGGGATGATGAAGTTGGAAAGAGGATTGACGAGAAGGGGAAGAAGTTCAAGGAGTGGCAGAAGGCGAAGGGTACGGGAGCAGAAAAAGTAGAGCATGAAAGTTATAAGGCAGCCAAGAAGGCTGCAAAGAAAGAGGTAGCAAAGGCGCAGGAAGCAAATAGGAAAATGTTCAGAGAACGCTTGGATTCGGAAGAGGGTCAGAGAGCGGTATTCAGGATTGCAAACCAGATAGCGAAAGAGAGGTGTGATGTGATGGGGGTGAGTTGCTTGAAGGATGAAGTGGGACAAATCATTGTGGACCCAGATGGAATTAAAGGAATATGGAAAGGATATATGGAAATGCTGTTGAATACAGAGAATGAATGGGATGGAAACATAGAGAGTAACCCAGTTTTAGGACCGGCAGAGAAGATAACTGAGAAGGAAGTTGAGGAAGCGATAAAAGCAATGAAGAGTAGAAAAGAGGGAGGGCCGACGGGAGTTGTGAGAGATATGTTGAAGGCAGCGGGAAATTGGGGTGTGAAGCGAATGACAGAGATCTGCAATCTGGTAGTGAAAGAAGGCCACATTCCAGTGGTTTGGGAACTGAGTACCCTCGTCCCTCTATACAAGGGGAAAGGTGACCCTCTGGAGTGTGGCTCGTATCGAGCGATAAAGTTATTGGGGCATGGAATGAAGGTATTGGAAAGGGTGTTGGAGAGGAGGATAAGGAAGAAGGTGAAGATTGACGAAATGCAGTTTGGATTTATGCCAGGAAGAGGAATGACAGACGCGCTCTTTATTGTGAGGCAGTTGCAGGAGAAGTACATGGAGAAGAGGAAGAAGTTGTTTCTTGGGTTTGTTGATCTGGAGAAAGCATTCAATAGGGTTCCACGCGAAGTATTGACATGGGCATTGAGGAAGTTAGGAGTGGAGGAATGGTTGATCAGAGTAATGATGGCAATGTACAAAAGAGCGCGCACAGCTGTAAGGACGATTGACGGGAACAGTGGTGAGTTTGAGGTGAAGGTGGGAGTGCATCATGGGTCGGTACTAAGTGCACTACTATTTGTAGCTGTGATGGAGGTGCTGGCTGAGAAGGTAAAGGAGGGTTTACCGTGGGAGTTGTTGTATGCAGATGATCTGGTGTTGATTGCGGAAAGTATGGATGGATTGAAGGAAAAGATGAACAAGTGAAAGGAATCTTCAAAAGAGACAAAAGGTCTGAAGGTAAATATCAGAAAGACGAAGGTGATGGCAAGTGGTAAAGCATGTGGTGAGGTGGAAAGAACTGGGAAGTGGCCATGTGCTGTGTGCAGGAAGGGTGTCAGAGTGAATTCCATTCAATGTAAAATGTGCGCTGAGTGGGTTCATAAAAAATGCAGTGGTCTGAGAGGGTCATTATCCAGTGTGGCAGCTACATTCAAATGTAAGGTGTGCACAGAGGGAGCTGCAGATGGAGGAAATGTTGAGTTGGATCTTGGAGACAGCGTGAAGCTGGAAGGTGTGAAAACATTTTGCTACCTCGGAGACATACTGAATGGAGAAGGTGGATCAGACTCGGCAACGGTTGCTGGAGTGAGATGTGCATGGAAGAAGTTTCGGGAACTGAGTGGCGTGCTGATGAGAAGGGGAGTGTCGTTGAAGCTGAAGGGAAAGGTGTATGCTGCATGGGTGAGAAGTGTTATGATTTATGGAAGCGAGACATGGGTAATGAACGTAGAACAGCAACGAAGGCTGGAAAGGGTGGAAATGCGAATGGTTCGGTGGATGTGAGGAGTATCGTTGAGAGAGAGGAAGACAAATGATGAATTGCGAAAGATGATGGGAATAGAGCCTGTGATTGATGCTGTGAAGAGGAACAGGTTGAGAGGGTTTGGTCATGTGTTGAGGAAGGATGAAAGTGACTGGTTGAGATGAGTGATGGAAACGAATGTAGAAGGAAGTAGAGGACGGGGAAGACCGAGAAAGACTTGGCTAAAGATGGTGGAAGACGAAATACGGGCAAGTGGATTAACAAGGAGAGATGCAGAAAATAGGGCAAAATGGAGAAGATTGTCATGGGGACCGCAAGGCTAACCCCCGCTCAAGCAGGGAAAATGGCCTTTAAATGCAAGTTGTTGTTTGTATATATAGACATATTTATACATATTATATATAGACATATTTATACATATTATATATAGACTTATTTATACATATTATATATAGACATATTTATACATATTATATATAGACATATTTATACATATTATATATAGACATATTTATACATATTATATATAGACATATTTATACATATTATATATAGACATATTTATACATATTATATATAGACATATTTATACATATTATATATGGACATATTTAGACATATTGCTACGGTTTTGAGAATTGCACATATTGAGCATTAAAGGTTAAAGGGTTGCCCCCCATAGTTAGTTCCACGAGCAACACGTAGGCCACTTGTAGTATTCGTTGTGTCATAGTTATGTAAGTATAGGCCATTTCCCCTATTAATATCTGCGTTGTGTAAACACATGAGATTAGGTCCCGCTCATTTTTGCGTTCACCCTCCAATTCCACCTCGATGGGCGTAATTGATCCCGCAGCCCATTTGGCTGCCCGCTCAGTTTATTACGCTTTGGCTGCCCGCAGCATTTGCTGCCCTTTGCTCACTCACTAGTCGAGTAACACGAGGTAGGCCTGAGAAGGAGGAGCGTGAGGTCGGGGTGGGGGCGGCGTCAAGGCAGAGCGTCAGAGGCGATGACGGTAAGAGCCACTAGCCAACCAGGGCTCGAACGGCATGGCATGAGAGGGCGTGGAGAGGCGCGTCTGGTGAGTTCTAGAAGGTTTGCAGGGCGTGCCGATATAAGTTACTGCACAAAGCCCTTGAGGAGGACTTGCGTGCACACGGCATTGGAGAGAGATAAAGGACTCGCAGAGAAAAGGACTTATCAAAAGGACTTGTTGGGAAAAGACTTTGTCAGGACCTGAGGGGGCGAGCGCATTGTGAGCACTTGGGAGAATTTACGAGCAGGACTTTGAAGGAGAACTTGACTCGCATCACTCGCTTTGAGGCATTGAACTGTAACTCGCCATCGTATAACGTACGCGCCAGAGGAGAGGAAGAAGAGGCGTTGAGTACACGGCTGCAGCCAGACGCGCCGGTGGCGAATAGCGCCTACTTCAGCCACGCGAGTAGACGTGGTAATACCTGCCAGTGATTAACCGCCGAAGTCCGCTCCCTACCAAATCGCCCTTAGTCTAGTAGGAAGACTAGGTCCCTCTGCACCCCCCGGAGATATACTTCTATTCAGTGTTTCTAGATTGGAAAAAATGTGTAGAAAATGACTAGCTATGGCCCCAAGCTGAAAAAATGTCCCACATACCATTTTTATGCAAATTACTGCTGCAAATTTTATGCAAAATTATGCAAATTTTATGCAAATTTTTGATGAGGAGTAGAGTTGAGGGGTCTTTGAGGGCTTCATCGAGGTGCTCTCGGTTGCAAGACTGGGTCATTCTGAGAAGCACAGCAGGGTCAGAGATCATGATGTTCTCCTCCTCAGTGAATCTCTCCATCAACAGCCTCTCCATTGCCTCACACACTGTTTTGAGGCAAAAGAGGGACTTTGCGTAGGCCTTTCCACTGAGAACACCTTTGAGAGATCCACTTGTTACTAGTTGTGCCTCAAAGAGAATCTCTGCATATCCAGAACCACGCATCTTGTGTCCAGTGAGCATCCCGATGTAGTTCATGGATGTGTGGAAGGGTCCAATCGTTACTACATGACTAGCAAATTCATTTGGCCAGCGCCAGATGATGGGAAGGGCTTTCATGCAGACACCCAGATCAAATGTATTCAGGACCCATCTCTGACCCACCTCAGCAGTTGCTGCCTCGGAACGCTTCAGTAGCTCACGAACAACTGCGTTGTCTGTGATCGGTTGGTGGATAGGCGTGCAGTAGTCGACTGTTGATTTGCTGGGTGGGGGAGAACCAGTTGCAGAGGTGAAACCCCCTAGCCCAGGCACAGGCTGCAGGCCATTGCCATGCCATGCAGGCACCAGGCACAGACCGATCACAGACAACGCAGTTGTTCGTGAGCTACTGAAGCGTTCCGAGGCAGCAACTGCTGAGGTGGGTCAGAGATGGGTCCTGAATACATTTGATCTGGGTGTCTGCATGAAAGCCCTTCCCATCATCTGGCGCTGGCCAAATGAATTTGCTAGTCATGTAGTAACGATTGGACCCTTCCACACATCCATGAACTACATCGGGATGCTCACTGGACACAAGATGCGTGGTTCTGGATATGCAGAGATTCTCTTTGAGGCACAACTAGTAACAAGTGGATCTCTCAAAGGTGTTCTCAGTGGAAAGGCCTACGCAAAGTCCCTCTTTTGCCTCAAAACAGTGTGTGAGGCAATGGAGAGGCTGTTGATGGAGAGATTCACTGAGGAGGAGAACATCATGATCTCTGACCCTGCTGTGCTTCTCAGAATGACCCAGTCTTGCAACCGAGAGCACCTCGATGAAGCCCTCAAAGACCCCTCAACTCTACTCCTCATCAAAAATTTGCATAAAATTTGCATAATTTTGCATAAAATTTGCAGCAGTAATTTGCATAAAAATGGTATGTGGGACATTTTTTCAGCTTGGGGCCATAGCTAGTCATTTTCTACACATTTTCTCCAATCTAGAAACACTGATTAGAAGTATATCTCCGGGGGGTGCAGAGGGACCTAGTCTTCCTACTAGACTACCTGTAATAACCTTGTGCGTACAAACGACACACGGAGAGCTCCTGCCTTCTCTACTTACCATCTGCACGGGACGAGCCGGAGACCGGAGAGAGCTGCATGGGAGCCATGATTGGACGTGGACCATCATCCTGCAGCTGCAAACCCCGTGTGAGTGTGTGTGTGACGGGCCCGTTTGTCCTGGGTATTAAGATAAGACTGTTTTAAGGCTGCACTGTGTCCCCTTTTTCTCTGAACCATTGTGAATAGTGTAAATTTGAGATCTTGGAGACGGTGGCAGGGGTTTTCGACGGTCCACACGGTCTCCACGTTTTTCAAAGTTAAGTCTGTTCACAATTGTATTTTGTCGAAACTGTATTTATCGTTCGGTGTGTGAACTTATAGTGTCCCCCTTGGAAGTTTCTCGGTGTTTATCTTTCATAAATTAATCGTTTGTTTGCCGCGTCGCGAGCAAGGCCTTGCAGCCTCAGGCTTCCCCCGCCGAAGGTTGTTCCTTCCTTCGCTGTTTTGCTAGCTTTTTTGATTTTCCCTTCTCCACCAAGCTTCACCAAACATCTACTATTTGTCTAACGTTGTAACCCCCACACCCCCCCCAAAAACAAACAAAAAAACAAACAAAAATAACTTTTATTTCCCTTTCTCCTCGTGTGATTTTGCCTCTGCCCATGTGCGCTCTCTCGCTCCGCCCCAATTTTACCCTTGTCTTCCACCTTTTGCCCTGTTCAAGTGACTCATGGTCGGCGCTCTAGGCTTCCTCTCCCCATTGGTATTTTTGTGAATATAAGATTGTTCTTCACAGTTCTGTTTAAATATGTTTCAACTATCCCCTTCAGTGTTTTATTCAGTGGTTTATTACAACACGCTGTTTTTCTTCTTATTTAAAAGGCTCCTTTCAATTTCCTCTTCAACTCATTCCATTTCAAAAAAATATTCAATCTCTTATGATTCCAAATCACTCCATGCTCTAAATTCTCATTCATTCCATCCCTCCTCCATCGTTCTGAAACGAATCGCTAACTTGAAAATCACAACAAACCCAATTCGTTATATATGTTCATCTTTCATCAATCATCCACTTTCTAAACTCCCCCCTTGCCCCTCCCCTTCAAATCTCCCCCCCAACCATCCCTCCCAAATTCTCCCTCCTCCCACCTCCTTCTCAAAGCTGCCTCCTCCCCACTTCCTCTCCCTCCTATGTCATACCTCCACCTCCCCCAACCTTCTACTTTCCTCTGCCCCCCCTCAAACAAACTCTCACTGTGCCTCATTCCATCACCATCAAACCTTTCGTCCTCCTCATCCTTCCCTTTCTTGTAACTCTTCTGTAATCTCTGACACACTATCAACTGCTCTTCCTACATCCCCCTCTCACCCTTCATCTGACCCTACCCCTCCCCTCCCCTGTCCTGCACCCGATGCTCCCCCTCTCTCCTCACTAACGGTATGGACCTCAAACATCCGGGGCCTTCGCTCAAACCTGATTGATCTCTCCATTCAGGTTGCTTCTGAAAATCTAGACTTGATGTGCTTAACAGAAACTTTCCTCCTTCAAGATGTCTCTGATTCCTTAATATCTCTTCCTGGTTACTCCCTCCTCCGGTACGATAGACCTGATCCTCGTCCTGGTGGTGGGGTGGCTATCTTGATCAAAAACTCTCTTCCTCACTCTCCCTGCACTGCCCTCTCTCCACCCCACCCACAGGAGTACCTCTGGCTATGGCTTCCTCTCCGCTCCCACCTTTTGTTCATATGTGTTCTGTACTGTCCTCCAAACAGTGATGACTCCATTTACATTTCTCTGTCGGACAACATGGACCAACTTCTATCAACTCATCCAAACTCTGTCTTCCTCATATGTGGCGACTTCAACTGTCATCATGCCAGCTGGCTGGGTGTGGGTTCATCTCTCACCAGCCATGGCACCTCAGCAAAGGACTTCTGCGACTCATTGGGACTGACACAATCTGTCAATTTCCCGACCCAGATCTCAGTCAATGGAGTATCTTCTCTTCTGGACTTGGTTATGACTAACTTCCCTGCAAATGTCTGCTGCTCTTCTTCTGCTCCAATCGGTTCTTCTGATCATGTGCTTGTTAAAGTGGACATCTCACTGGCCATTCTCAGAAAGCCTCCTCAGCGCCGACGAGTCTGGCATTTCACTCAGGCCGACTGGCACAGTCTGCAAGCAGCCATCAATCAACTGGACTGGTTTCCCATCTCTAATGCCTCTGACATCAATTCTTCCTGGGAATTCTTCCAAAGCAAACTGCTCTCTCTCATACACAGAGTTATCCCATCTCGTCTTCAGTTGTCTTACCCTTCCTCCCGTCCATGGTACACTGAATCTTGTGGTGAGGCAGTTGCCCTGAAACAACTTGCCTTTGCGTCTTGGAAGGCAAATCCAACTGAAGGCAATCTCAGTTCCTTCCACCAAGCTCGAAACAAGTGTGTTTCTATCCTCAGGAGTGCCAGGAAGCACTATCTCTCCACACTCAAGATTGAACTCTCAAACATGTCTCCTTCCTCCAAATCCTGGTGGCGTCTGGTCAAATCCGTTTCTAGTGTTTGTTCCCCCTCCATCCCCTCCCTTACCTCAAATCGCTACACAGTTGACACCGCACGTGACAAAGCCGAATGCCTCCACTCTGTGTTTGCCTCAAAATCTTGTGTCCCAACCCATCTCTCTCTGTTCCCACTTTTCCCAGTCGAACCCAACTGCACCTGGACTCTGTGTTCTTCTCTCCTGACAAGGTGGAGAAGTTTTTATCAAACCTCGACTCTAATTCTGCAACTGGACCAGATGGCATCAGCCCTCGGGTCCTAAAATCCTGCTCTGCCGCTCTATCTCACCCTCTCTCTGTTCTTTTCACCCTCTCTTTTGCTCAAGGTCATCTGCCAGCATCTTGGAAATCAGCAAACATTACCGCTTAACACAAAAAAGGTGCAAAAACAGATCCTTGCAACTACAGACCAATCAGCCTGCTCCCAATTATCAGCAAAGTCATGGAATCCATCATTGCTTCAGATATCAAATCCTTCCTCTTCTCCAAAGGCTTGATCTCTGATCATCAATTTGGATTCAGACGAGGTCATTCTACTCTGGACATGTTGCTTCTGCTGTCTCAACAATGGATGGAGGTCCTCAATGCCAAACAGGAAATCAGAGCTGTCTCACTTGACATATCACGTGCCTTCGATACGGTCTGGCACCCAGCTCTCCTCACCAAACTCACCTCCTATGGTATTCAGGGAAATCTCCACTCATGGCTTGTGGATTTCCTCTCTGGTCGTAGGCAACGTGTGGCCCTGAATGGATTTCTCTCATCTTCCCGTCCTGTTCTGGCTGGAGTTCCCCAAGGTAGTGTTCTGGGCCCTGTGCTATTTCTTGTCTTCATCAATGACCTTTCCGACTCTCTGGAAAATCCTCTCTATCTCTTTGCTGATGACTCCACTATCTGCCGCTCCATTCCTCATCCCTCAGATCGGCAGTCTGCAGCCTCCTCACTCTCTGCAGATCTGGACAAAATCACAGACTGGTCAAACAAGTGGAACATGTCTTTCAATCCTGACAAATCTCACACTCTTACAATGTCTCTCCGAAAGGACCGACTGGACAACCCTCCCATCTACTTTCTCAACAATCCTCTCCAAGAAGTTCTGTCGCTCAAGCTTTTGGGGCTAACTATCTGCCATGATCTTTCTTGGGAAAACCACATTTCCAAGCTGGCCTCCAAAGCCAGTCACCGACTGGGCATCCTCCGTCGTGCGAAGTCCTTCCTTGGCACACCTGAGCTCCTCACCACATACAAGGCTTTCATCCGCAGCTCAATGGAATACTGTTCCCCCCTCTGGGCTGGTGCTCCTGCCTCACACCTTGCTCGGCTTCACGCTGTTGAGGCCAAAGCTTTCAGAATCATTGGAATCTCCTGCGATGTAGTCAACTCCGAGGGCCTTTCACTCACTCACCGCAGGCAGGTTGGTGGTCTTTCTGTCTTCTACCGACTCCTCTCCGGCCTTGCTCCCCCAGCTCTCTCTGTGCTCGGTCCCCCCAATATTCCTTCAGGTCGCACAGGATCTGCCTGCAACCCTCTTATGGTTAAACTGCCAAAGTCTAGGCTCTCTGCTCACCTTCACTCTTTCAATCCCCTTTTCTCCCACCTCTGGAACAAACTCCCCCACTCCCTTCAATCCCACTCCTCCCTCCAGGTCTTTAAAACAGCTGTTCACCACCATCTCTTATCTTCCCCCATCGAAAACCTTGAACTTTTCTACCCCCGGTAATTCACCCCAGAGTCCTTGCAGTGTTCATATGTTTTATTCCTCTCCCACCTCCCCCCAAGTCCTCCCGATGTCCCTGCTCTCAAATGTTGTGTTTGTGTCCTTCCCCCTCTCTCCCCATCTTGTTGCTGCTCCCCTTGTTTTTTGTGTTTTGTGTGTCGGTTTGTCTTTTTGTGTGATTAATGTTAGCTCTTTCACGAGCCTCGATCTTGTATACAAAAAAAAAAAAAAAAAAAAAAAATTAAACCTGTTATTCCTTTTTCCAATTCGACCGCTTTTGTGATTTATCCATTGACTGAGCGTGGCACGAATAAGATCACTAGAACCGGGTTCACCATATAAATGGCACGGATCGCGTGTACGCATCGCTCGGCGTCTCAACACGCGTGGTTCGTGCGGGGCTTATTTCCTCGTTTCAGGGCATCGCGAGTAATTAGGTAATAGCGAACTCTAGTCCTAATACCCTATTTTGCGCTGTCCGGGAAGGACGTCATAGGTCCCGGGTCCCACCAGGCCAGTCAAAGACAAGGGGACTAATCCCCCCTTGGTAAGGGGAGAAGGCCGGCGACGAGATCTGGAACAATATTATATATAGACATATTTATACATATTATATATAGACATTTATACATATTATATAAAGACATATTTATACATATTATATAAAGACATATTTATACATATTATATATAGACATATTTATACATATTATATATAGACATATTTATACATATTATATACAGACATATTTATTCATGTTATATATTGACATATTTATCCATATTATATATAGACATATTTATACATATTATATGTAGACATATTTATACATATTATATACAGACATGTTTATACATATTATATATAGACATATTTATACATATTATATATGGACATATTTATACATATTATACGTAGACATATTTATACATATTATATATAGACATATTTATACATATTATATGTGGACATATTTATACATATTATATATAGACATATTTATACATATTATATACAGACATATTTTTCCATATTATATATAAACATATTTATACATATTATATATAGACATATTTATACATATTATATATAGACATATTTATACATACCAGGGAGATACCGTGCTACGCATGGGTCGGAGGCCAGAAGCAAACAGGCAATGCAGTTACGGCGAATGCTAAAGCATGAAACCAATAAATTCCACATTCCTGTAGCACCTTCAGTCGCACGTCAGACATGGACAGCAAGTTAGTGAAGGACTTTCCTGAGAAACGTACCCGTTCGCAAACAAACGGGTACGTTCACATATAGAAACATCGATCGTGGGACCGTGGCGAATCTGCATATGGCGATCCACGAAGTTCACGTTCAGAAAGTAGAAACGATCACGGCATGTCGTCATTCACTTGAACTCGATATCTCCTTTTTCATTCGAAACAACATAACTCCAATTAATCACAAAATAAACATTTAACAACATTGTTAATGTTTCCTTCATTGTAAAAACTACCAAATCAACAGTTAAAAGGATTTTGAGCCGACAGCTTTTACGGCCTTGGCAAGATCGATGGAGACAGTGATCTGTTAGCATATTCACCGCCCAAATAGCAACGTGGAATTCTCTCATGAAGAGATTAAATGCCATTTGAACTTTGGCCAAGGTCATTATTTACTTTTAATGATGTTTATATACCAATGATGTTTAATGATGTTTATATTGGTTTTGGGTCGTCCTTTCCGCATATCTCGTGGGATTGTAAGTTGGAGAGACGGCCGTGATGGTGGGGAGCGAGGGGGTTGGAATTCTCTCAAGCAGGGATTCAACCCATGTCCTTACAAAAGGTCTTTGTCCGAGGTCACTGAGTTAGATCGGTGCAGCCGTGCAGCGATCGGTGCAGCCTTTTGTGCGGCACCCGGGAAAACAACATCGTCACAATGAAAACATCGTCACAATGAACGTTATGAGAGCACGAATGTTATGCGGGAGTCCAAACCTGAGAATGCTGGAGATCAAAGCTGAAATTGGGAAAACTAAAAGGCCTATTTTACTCCTAGAGATCCCAGGATTACCCACCCAAAATATCGTTGCGATCAGTTCAGCAGTTTTTACCGTACCTTCGAACGGACAGACAGACAGACGGACATTTGGTGAATTATAGTAAGATTATATATAGACATATTTATACATATTATATATGGACATATTTATACATATTATATATAGACATTTTTATACATATTATATTTAGACATATTTATACATATTATATATAGACATATTTATACATATTATATACAGACATATTTATACATATTATATGTAGACATATTTATACATATTATATATATAGACATATTTATACATATTATATATAGACATATTTATACATATTGTAACGAATGTGGAAACGTTACAATGTGAACGTTACAAAAGTACGGTAACACCCTGTTAAGGTAAATAATGGTCGCAGTCGGCGTCCTAGTTAATTCCATGAAACTTACACGCAGGTCACGATATATCTTTTAAATAGTGTATTTCCTTATTCCATGTAGGCTAAATATGTGTTTCCCACTAGATTGACTTTGCATTGTATCAAACAAAATAAGCGTAGGCCCTTCCAATTTCCCCAAAACCTCCCTTCCAATTGCCTGCCGCATTTTGGCCGGTTTTCTTCAAACCACCATTGGCCACGAGGTAGGGTTGGGGAAGAAAGGCGTGTCTCCACCTCGTCATAAGAGGGAAGGAGTGAACCGGCCCTAACAGCCAATCAACACCGCGGTGAGTGACCCGGTAGGCGTGCCCTCGGAGTCGGCGGCTTGATTTCGCTCGAGGTGATAAAAGCGACTGTAAGGGACTGCTTTGAAGAGAGGCCTTGGGAGATGAGCAAAGAGACTGCGCCAAGAGGCGGTGAGATGCGAAACGCTCCAAGCCAAAGAGGAGAGGTACTCGGCAAGGAAACCAGCTTTGGAGAGACGCGCTGAAAGGAGGGAGACGGCCCCACCCCAAGAAGAGGAGCAGGTGTGCCGAACCAGCGCGTAACGTCTACCGCAGTGGAGACACGACGGAGGGTTTCCCGCCAAAACCGCGAGGAATTGCGAACTGCGGCCTCCCGACCTTGCCTCCCTCTCAAGCAATCCATCTCAAGCCTTACCTGCCTGCATTATCCCCTGTGTAAGTGTGAACGTCCTGTCCTGCTCGTTTGTCTTGGGGCTAAGTAAAAATGAATAGTGTAAGTTAACGATTCGCTGTGTTACTGCTTCTTCCATCCATTGCTTGTGTGTGTATAATAAAATCTGTTCTTCCTCCGTATTCTTCTTCTTCTTCTTTTTCATTCTCTTTCGGTCGCTTTAGAGATTTCCCGATTGAATATCTGTGGGGCGATCTGGTCAACGTCGGGTGGAATCGGGTTTTAATCGGGGAGTAACTGTTCGGACGCGGTTAAATACACCACTGCTCGGTCAATATAACATCTAAAAGCCGCGTCTGTAACATTTGGTAGTCAGGAGTGGGGATTTGGAACCCTGGACCAAATTTTGGACACCAAATTGTACAAATTGTCTGTAACATTTGGTGTCGAGGAGTTGGATTCGGACCTGGGACTAAATTTATTAGGCCCAAATTTTGGAACACCAATTGTACCATTAGGGTAACAATTCAATTGGTGTTGGGAAGTGGAATTCGATCCGGAGCGCGTTTCACGCGCTCGAAATTATAACGGCGAAATTTGATTTTGTTTTATAAAGCAAAACCCGAATTTTGAGATCGCGCCATGGACAATCAAGGCGATCGGATGTCGGTGGGAGAGATAGACAGGGTGGAATCGACCCAGGACCTCGGGGAAATGTATGTGGAGGATAGGGAGGAGGAGAAAAATAGCAATGTGGTTGCGGAAGTATCAGACGCGCAAAGTGGCGTCCTCACGCACGTGGGTGTAGCGGCACCAAATTTTGCCGCGACCGTAGCAGCGCCGCTGGTGGATTCGAACCTTTTCCTCCTGCAAATGAGGGCCCTTATGGAACAAATGGGTGAGCGATTGGAGGGCCAAATGGGGGTAATGAGGGACGAAGCGAGGGGTACCGGTGAGGCGTTAGACAACGGGATAAAAGAGGTAAAGAATGGGTTAACGGGGGTGGAAAACAGAATGGCTGCCCAGGAGAATCAGTTAGAGGGGGTGAAAAATGGGTTAATGGGGTTAGAAAATAGGATGGAGGACAAATTGCGGGAGATAGGGGAGCAATCCGCCCGAGAAATCAAACAAATGGGAGAGCAGATAGAGGAGGTGAAAATCGGGGTAGAAACCAAACTGGATGCTCAGAGGGATGAATTGGGACAGATGAGGGTGGCATCTACAAAAGAGATGGAGGAAATACGACGAGGGGTAAGTGAGGAGGTTTCGGGGCTGCGCGAGGAGGTAAAGCGAGGTGAGAAGCGTATGGAGAAAGAGGTGAGAAATAATACGGCTAAGTTACAAGGGGGAATAGAAGATCTGACGAAGGAGGTGGAACAGCTGACAGAGGGACAAACGAAATTAGTGGAGCAGGTTCAAAGGAACACTGCAGTACTCGGAGGGTTAAAGGCGACACAAAAAGAAATTAAAAACGAATTAATAGCGACACAGAGGCAATGTCAGATGGTACGTGAGGAACTGACAATGAGGGTGGAGGAGGTGACAGAGATAATGGAGACAAAGGACCGGCAGGTGAGGATGCACATAGAGACGGTTACGGTAGCCTTAGAGGACGAACTTGAAGAGACGCACCGAGAAATAAAAGAGGTTAAACAAAAATTAGAGGAAGTGGAAGAAGAGGTGAGTGAAATTAAGAAGAGACGAACAGAAACTAAGAGAGAAATCCAGGAGGAGGTAATGGAATTGGTACAAGGTCGGTGCTCAACTCATAATGTGATGCTCACTAACCGAATAAAGAGTTTGCAGGTGGCAAAGGAGGTGCGGAGACGAAGTACGGAGGTGAGTGGCAATGTATATGATGTGAGGAAAGCTTCAGTCGGCTTGGGGATTGGTTTGGATCCGGGTGTTCGTGAAAGGCCGTTGGTGAAGTGTGTGACAGGTCGTCCGGTGTGCGAAAAAAGAGGTGTGCGAGAATGTCCGACCATGGGGTGTGTGAGGAAAAAGTGCACGCCGAGGAGTGAGTGTGCCGTCAAGAGTGAGTTGGTCGAAGCGCGTGTGCGAGGGGGTACATGGAAGCGCGGTGTGGTGAGTGTTACGGAGGAAGTAACGAGAGAGTGTACACCTGTGGTGAGTGTTACAGAGGATGTAACGAGAGAGTGTACACCTGTGGTGAGTGTTACAGAGGATGTAACGAGGAAGTGTACGCCTGTGGTGAGTGTTACAGAGGATGTAACGGGAGGGTGTGTGCGAGAAAGGTGTGTAACGGACGGGTGCATGAGGAAAGAGTGTGCCGTCGAGAGTAAGGGTGAGTGCGCTGTCAAGAGTGGAGGTGAGAGTAGTGAGAGTGAAACGGAGCGTGAGTTGGTTGTGACAGGTGAGCGAGGATGTACACCTGGAATGGAAGGATGCACACCTGGAATGGTAGAGCGTGTGTGGGAAGGCACATTTGAGTTGGTAGTGAGGCACGTGGTTGGGTGTGCGAATGAGAGCACACCTGTGATTGTCACAGAGGAAGTGACGGAGGAGGGGGCGCGAAGAGGTGTGTTGGTGAGGTGTGCGACCAACGAATGTGTGCCAAAGTGTTCGGTGGTCAGGTGTGTGACCAAGTCGGCGAGCGGAATGAGTGTACCGAGGTGTGTAAGGAAAGGTACGAGGAGCATGGAGACGGCTGGATGTGTGAGCAAGGAACGGGCTGCGGGGTATAAGCATCCAGGTAAGGCATCGACGGTAACCGGTTTAGAGGTTGGAACGACTTATAGCCGAATCGGGCCCTCGGTGCGTGCCGGGCTTCGCGTGCCGCGAGAACCAGCGGGGATCCGAGCCACGGCGGGTTCGAAAGGACCGCCGTGCGCGATCCACGCTGGGCCTCGCGTGGAACGGCCGCGTCCGAGCTCCACTAGGCGGAGCGGGCGGCTCGATAGGAAGGGTCGTCATGGCGACCACTTTCTATTGAGACGGGCCGACAGGTCGAGATCGGGACATTGGATGGCTCCACGCCGAGGTGGTGCGTGGGATCTCGGCCCGGTTAAGCCCCCGCCCCTGCCCCGAATGCGGGACGCATCCAGCCGCCGGCACAAAAGAATCCGCGTTCATTGCTCGGCTGTACGAAGCCGGGCTGTAGACGTGAATTGGCGCACCGAGAGGATGTAATAAGTAGACGGGTGATGGTGATAGTGATAGTGAATTGATACGAAATTTCGAAAGGTGGGTAGAATTGGCAGTAAATGGAAAATTTTTGAATTGGTTGGAATATGGACGAGCAAAATTGATAGAGAGACCCCCGATGTGGTGGGATGGCAAATCCACCATCCCTCACAGAGTGGGGCAAAGGAGCTATAGTCTATGGGGTGTATGGTAGTGAAAACTAGCCCGGGTGGGTTAGGATATTGATAGGGATCTAGCGAAGATGACATTAGGTGACGTTAAGTTTAGTTAGTGACTGATACCTGTAGTGGGGACGCAGGTAGATTAGTGTGGATTATAATGACGTGGGAGCGCAATAGTTTAAAGGGACGACTGGGAAGCGCAAGTTTCAGAGGGGAGTAGTTAGCTGAGATGATGCCGTGTGTGTGAGGATTGAACAGGTGAGAATGGAACAGGTGTGATTGCACAGGTGTGCAACTGAACAGGTGTGTGGAGCAGTGTATGAGGGAGTAGTGGTGATTGCGTGTTGTGTTGACCAAATGGTCCAGGAAGAAAGGAGGGTGCAGGTGGCACCAGGTGTGAGGGCACAGGTGTGCAACAACAGGTGTATGTGGCTGTGTGGAATAAATGGTAGTGTGGAATATCTGGAGTATTGGAATGGATGGTCGTGGAGTGAGAATGGTGGAAATTGTGGAGTGGAGTGGATGGTGCGAAGGTGTGAATGGGGGAAGAGTGGACCCCCATCACGGATACCCGGGGCGGGTAGTGTAAGTGTTAGGTAGAGGGTACAGGTAAATTGTGGTTGGATATTGGCATCTGTGGTGCGGGTGGCAGAATGGTATGTGGATGGGTGCATTAGTGTTGTGGAAATGGCTGGGCGTGTAGCCTGTTAGTGTGTGTAGTTGGTTTGGGCACTCCACCACTGTGAGGATGTCGGCCAGGTGAGGCCGCAGGTGGGCTCTGGGAGCCGGTAGTAGTTGTTGTGGATGGGGCCCGAGGATCCGGAGGACGGACCCGGGTAGCCCAGTGCCAGAGGGCACCATGGGGTGACAGAGCCAGGAGAGGGGCTGTCCCCAGTTAGTTAGGTTAGGGTGAGGAGCTAGGTAAGCTCGGGTGGCAACTACAGTGGTGGAGGTGTGCAGGTGGGTAGACCTGTTGGGAGAGCTAGACGTCGCAGCCCAGAAATTGTGCGGGAGCACCGTGAGATGAATCGGGGGAGTGAGACCCCAAATTGAGAGGCACCACAGTTTGGTCAATGGGAGTTGGTTTTTAGAACCCATAGTGTAAGTTGGCCAATGGATTGGCAGGGAGAGACCCCGGGTAGTGTAAAGTGTGTTAAAGTCATTTAGAGGATAGTTAGGATGAAGGATCTCCTCGCACCATCTGCATCCACTCACCTGAGGTGACAGGTACTCCACACCATGCCATGTTTTGATTATTTTTTATGATGCAAATGTTTGGATTGTGAGACGCATCATGACGTGGGTGTGACATTGTGCGTAATTCCATCTCTCCCTCCTTATGAGGATTGATGATGAATTGGTGATGGCAAATTTTGAAGTAGAGGGATTGTGGTGACGAATTTGGTATAGGGGAAATATGGGGAAGACGTGACAGTAGTGACGAATTTGTAAATGGGTAGATTTTTGTACATATGGGGTAAGGGTAGAGTAGGTGACAGGGGGGGTGACGTACGGTAGGGACGAGCTTTCTCACTTCGCCCTCCGTACGCATTTCACCTTGCATTGCCTTATTGACGTGTACCCTTGTGACCTTACCCCTCGCTCAATTGTCTTTCTTTTGTCTCCCACATGACATGTGCGCCATTGGGTGCCGATGGGGGCGTGCGTGAGGTGGCCATTGTGCGCCCGAGATTCCCAGAACCAGCATGCATTGCGTTGATGTACCACTGTATGGACCGCTGTTCTGCGGCCAAGTACCACTTGATGGACCCCAGGTTCTGGGGCAGGGCACCTCTGTTGGAGACCGGCCATAGTGGCCAGGGAATCTTGCTTGCGGACCTCGGTAAGGTGGCACCTATGCCAAACAGGTGGACCACCCTTAGTTGGCCCCTGAGGCCCTAAATAAAAATGGACACAAGTTGTGCTTTTTATTATTTCCAACTAGGCCGCATGAAGCCAGAAGACGTCGGGAAGAACATCGGCCCAGCAGAGAAAGAGAAGACCACCACCAGTTGTTTTGTTGTGTTTATTATGAACCATGGTGACTGCGCACCGGATGGTGCTTTTGGGTGCTTTGTGGTGTTTGGTGCTTTTTGGGTGCTTTGGTGGTATTGGTACTGGTGCATCGATGCAATGCGTGCTGTCTCCTCCCTCCCAACAGGAATTTCTTTCTCTTGTTCCCTAAAAAGAAAAAGAAAAAACACAGGTCCTGGGTTGCGTTGTAAATAAGAAATCACGTCATTGTAAATAATGCTCCCCACCGTAAATGTATAGTTTGAGAATAATTCCGTAATTCGGTTAGCTGTGGGCTTGAGTCTGTTAGACAGGGTGCAATGCAATAGGGGGACATACTTATTTGTGTTTTAAGATTGTCACACTCAGGGTCAGGTTAATTGTAGAGGGAATTACACCTACGTGTCACACTAAGTTAAAGTTTAATAGGCCCGAGGACGGGCCTGAAGAAAGGAGGGTGCCGTGTAACGAATGTGGAAACGTTACAATGTGAACGTTACAAAAGTACGGTAACACCCTGTTAAGGTAAATAATGGTCGCAGTCGGCGTCCTAGTTAATTCCATGAAACTTACACGCAGGTCACGATATATCTTTTAAATAGTGTATTTCCTTATTCCATGTAGGCTAAATATGTGTTTCCCACTAGATTGACTTTGCATTGTATCAAACAAAATAAGCGTAGGCCCTTCCAATTTCCCCAAAACCTCCATTCCAATTGCCTTCCGCATTTTGGCCGGTTTTCTTCAAACCACCATTGGCCACGAGGTAGGGTTGGGGAAGAAAGGCGTGTCTCCACCTCGTCATAAGAGGGAAGGAGTGAACCGGCCCTAACAGCCAATCAACACCGCGGTGAGTGACCCGGTAGGCGTGCCCTCGGAGTCGGCGGCTTGATTTCGCTCGAGGTGATAAAAGCGACTGTAAGGGACTGCTTTGAAGAGAGGCCTTGGGAGATGAGCAAAGAGACTGCACCAAGAGGCGGTGAGATGCGAAACGCTCCAAGCCAAAGAGGAGAGGTACTCGGCAAGGAAACCAGCTTTGGAGAGACGCGCTGAAAGGAGGGAGACGGCCCCACCCCAAGAAGAGGAGCAGGTGTGCCGAACCAGCGCGTAACGTCTACCGCAGTGGAGCCACGACGGAGGGTTTCCCGCCAAAACCGCGAGGAATTGCGAACTGCGGCCTCCCGACCTTGCCTCCCTCTCAAGCAATCCATCTCAAGCCTTACCTGCCTGCATTATCCCCTGTGTAAGTGTGAACGTCCTGTCCTGCTCGTTTGTCTTGGGGCTAAGTAAAAATGAATAGTGTAAGTTAACGATTCGCTGTGTTACTGCTTCTTCCATCCATTGCTTGTGTGTGTATAATAAAATCTGTTCTTCCTCCGTATTCTTCTTCTTCTTTTTCATTCTCTTTCGGTCGCTTTAGAGATTTCCCGATTGAATATCTGTGGGGCGATCTGGTCAACGTCGGGTGGAATCGGGTTTTAATCGGGGAGTAACTGTTCGGACGCGGTTAAATACACCACCGCTCGGTCAATATAACATCTAAAAGCCGCGTCTGTAACAATATTATATATAGACATATTTATACATATTATATATGGACATATTTATACATATTATATATAGACATATTTATACTTATTGTATATTGACATATTGATACATATTGTGATGAATTTTGGTGTAGGGCCTATATAGATCCAGGTTGATCTGCGTAGGTATCATGCTCCGAGTGTCATGAAGAAGAAGAACCATCTTGATGTAAATAAGTAGAGGACCTGTCTAGCACATATGTCGGATTAAGTATATATTTGTGGTCATACAAGGATGGCCCTGTGATAAGTAGAATAGGGATTATGCTAATTCCCCTGTGTGTGAGGCCTGTTATCATTCCATTGTCCCGTATGGCAGCGCACCATAGACATTAGTAAGGCCCATTAGTTACACCACACACACTACTTAAATTCCCCTCCGCCGCAATAACAATAAAACTCACTGGAAGCCAGTTCAGGGCACTGCCAATAGAACTGCAGCCAGCTGCATCACAAACTTGCTTAGCAACACTCATTGCTAAGGCAGGCTGAGGCCATTCCCAGAAAGACTCATGATTGGTCGAGGGAGGGGTAAGAAGCTGGCCACTGATTGGTGGAAGGAAGGTGAAGGAAGCGACGAACTGATTGGCCACCGACCGAGGGCATGAGGGAAAGAGCACAAAGCGCTCAGCCAATGGGAAGGGACGGACGCGATAAGGACATTCGAGAGGTCGAGAAGCGAGGTGGGGATTGGCAGAGAAGGAGAGCCGACCTCACGAGACGGCCGGAAAAACGACTCGCTCGCCGGTATTTTGCTCTCTCCCTTTGCCCTCTCGTGTTGGACTGTTTTGCGCTTGGACCTCCTGCTTGCCCTGGACTCTTCCTCTTCTCTTCCTTTCTTGCGTTGGACCTCTTCCCGTTTGGACCCTCATTTATTGGCCGATGACGGATGGTGGAGAGACGGTGGAGCGCTGACGATCCTCCTTCCCTGTGTTCGCGTACGGGACCTCATGTGCGAGCGACGAGCGTGAAAACGAGGCCTCCCGCAGTGGGGTATGTTGGCCTAGCAGTGCGCGAAGAAGGGCAAGTCGAGGCCTACTTCCCGCCAACACCAGAGCCCTCACTGTGCTCGGAGCCGGACGATCCCTGACTATTCCTGACACACTGCAGACAGAGCTAAGCCCAGCACAAACACAATGGTTATTTTAATTTACTAGCAACGGTACCTGCCCTATGGGCGGGGCTTCAATTGTGATGCCCAATTGAAAAGGCCAAATATCATAAATTGAAGGTTTTTTTTATTTTAAATGATTTATATGAACATCCGTTAAATCATATCACATGCAAATCATCAAAATCTAAACGGTATTTGTAGAATTTCCATAAAAGCCACATCACTGTTCATATCGATAAATATTATTCCATAGTGTTTCAAATCGTGATTGCGATCTGTTAGCGTATACACTGCCCAAATAGCTATGTGGAAATCTGTCATGTAGAGATTAAACGTCGTTTGAACTTTGGCCAAGGTCATTATTTACTTTTAATGATGTTTATATCCCAATGATGTTTAATGATGTTTATATTGGTTTTAGGTCGTCCTTTCCGCATATCTCATAGGATTGTGAGTTGGAGAGATGGCCGTGATGGCGGGGAGCGAGGGGGTTGGAAATCTCTCAAGCAGGGATTCAACCCATGTCCTTATAAAAGGTCTTTGTCCGAGGTCACCGAGTCCGATCGGTGCAGCCGTGCATCGATTGGTGCAGCCGTTTGTGCGGCACCCGGGAAAACAACATCGTCACAATGAAAACATCGTCACAATGAACATTATGCAAACGTGAATGTTATGCGGGAGTCCAAACCTGAGAATGCTGGAGACTAAAGCTGAAATTTGGAAAAACTAAATGGACTAATTTACTCCTGCAGATCCCAGGATTACCCACCCAAAATATCGTTGCGATCATTTCAGCAGTTTTTACGGTACCTTCGAACGGACAGACAGACAGACGGACAGACAGATGGACGGACATTTGGTGAATTACAGTAAGATATTCTCCCTTGTGCTTGTTGTAGAAGTCTGGTGTGTGGGATCCCAAATTAGATTGTCGTATTTATCGTCACGTTCTTTGTTATCGGGTTCCGTTTCATAAATCTTATTTTTGTACATTTAATTGTGTGTTCGTTTGAGATTAATTTCCCCAGGATTGAAGACTGCTCGGGGACCGTCAGGTGAAAGCTCCACTTCTTCTTCCTCTCTCTTCACCCCGCGCTTGCATAGTGAAATCCGCCATTGAATAACGCCTCAGTGTAAGCTCAATTGGTCATCCGTGGGTGCTACTTCTTAATAGAGCCATCCACAGGACAATATTATATATACAGTACATATTTATAGATATTATATAGACATATTGATACATATTATATATAGACATATTTATACGTTTTATGATGCAAAGATGAAGTGATTTCATTTTGGGGTCAAGAGGTCAAAGGTCAGAGTTTGTAATAGGTTTATAACTTGAGAACAGCTGAAGAGATCTAAGTCAAACTTGGTACAGGTATGTATAATGATATCAATATGACCTGATTAGATTTTGGGGTCAAGAGGTCAAAGATCAAAGGTCCTGTTTGGTAAAAATTCTCTCGAGAGCTCATTTGTGAACCTGCGATGGGAATTTTAACAAACTTGGTTTTGGTATATATGATGCAAATATCAACTGATTGGATTATGGCATCAAGAGGTACAAGTATGTATCATGATGTAAACATGAACTGAGATTTTGTTAATTTTAAGTAAAAATTATTTTGTTACCATGATAACTTAAGAACGGATGAAGGGATTGAAGGCAAACTTGGTGCAAGTATACATGATGATGTAATAATGTGGGTGGAGCCATATCTGTCTGCTTTGTCAAAAAGTGCCATTGTGGTTGTGAACCAGTGATGGGATTTTTGTCCTCCTGAATCTGAATATGCTTATTACCAAGCTAAATGTTGCCATTTTAAAGACAGACAAATGTCCCTTTTATGTATATTAACAAACAGGAACATTGAACCTGATGTGATGTTGCAAAACAAAATTATTATTTTGGACACCAAGTATACCTTGCCCAGTGTATGACTCCATCTTTGCTCATTGCTTTTTCAGGTTCCTTCTGATGACTCCAATGCAGTAATTTGTCTTCCATTTGATTGCTGTTGATTGGGACAATAACCATTACATTTATTAGAATATGCAGTCATCGACGTCTTATTTGGTTGGTAAACTAAGTGCAAAATTACATAATATAGAGCATGTTTTTCTCATGTAGTATTTCATTTGTTGTAACCTGAGACATTATTTTGGGGAAAATTAAAGCATGCACACACTGTTTATATTCCATTTCATTATTTGTTCAAGCATCGATGAACACGTGCTGCTGCAGGCCAAGTGAGCCTTGTCATACTCACATGCAAAGGATCTGTATCCTGTTTTGCATTTACATGACATTTTTCTGAAGTAGCTCTTGGCGTCGGGTCACGTGACATCAACAATGGAACAAACTTGCCATTGATTTTCACGCCAACGTCCATATCAATTGGACGACACGGTGCCATTGGGGGCTGCTTAGCCTATTTTTTACATGTTACCACATGGTAGGGAACCTGTGAAAAATTACACTCGTGCCTCTTTCCATGGAGGAAGGGCTTCAGGTGTACTTGCATATGTGAAAGGCAAACATTGAGCTTTACCTATTGAGCAAATTCTCCCTGAAGTATGGTAGAAATGGTAGAAATGGCAAAATAAATTCCCAACTGCTTGAATTATTTTGTTTGTAAGTTCATGTTGACCAATACTGACAATTAGGTTGTGATGTTTGAAGAACACACACCCAACTTGGTGCATGCAATGAAACGACGGTTTGTATACAAATCTGTGGCAATACCTCATACGTGTCTTCAACAGGAATAATTTTTCTTTCCTTTTAGGTGTCAGGCATCATCCATAGCTCCCTGCAATGCGTCCTTTTGGTATGTTCAATGAGAATGAGCAGAAGATGTATCCCTCACATAGACAACCACAACATCAGCATCACAATTGATGGAATGGAGAATGAGCCAGGTATCAGCTTCCTCGTGATTCACTCTCAAATAGGTGACATAGACATCCTGTTTGGAACATCTTACTTCTCTGATTGATGTGAAACCTCCTGCAAACCTTATCAAGGTGGGCTTGAAAAATCAGTCCTTTCGTATCACCGAGTGCCAGGAAGCCTGACCAACCACTTGCTAAAGGTTTCTTTCAATGACTCCATGCATTTTGTGCTCTTTTTTTGAATGTATTGTCTTGTTGCACATTTCATTATATCTGCGTTTGGTATCTAATAAAAGGCAATGTCAAAATGCTGATAAAGTACACACACTTTTCAAAAACAATGACAAAACTTATTAGCCAGGTTACCAAATTCCTTTGCTTTGGATGGTTTTCCATTTTCATGAACTCGTTTGTCCATCTACATATAACCGAACATGCTTTTCAAGTGTGTGCAATGGCTGAAGGACAAGTGATGTCTCAATTCTTCTCTCAAAATATAATTGTTGTCTGCAAGGAGATTCCCATTTGTTTCTGCGAGGGACACAGGAACTGGAATATGGTCTTGCTTTAATATGGTCTTACTTTAATATGGTCTTGAGGGAGCTGCGCTCCAACGCGAGTCGAAAGAAGTGACGCGACCAAAGACGGCATTCGTCCGAGTTGCTTTATTAAAACAAAACAGCTCACGTATTCTGACAAAAGCCCGTTTATCGGGCAGCAATATATATACACATTTATGTCGGGAAGTTTGCCCGGCAAAAGCTATACCGGGCATGCCCGGGTGTCAAGGGCGAGCCTTGGAAAGGCGAGTCTGGACCTGCCCGGGCGTGTTTGGCTGCGGCCTGGCAAGTCGAGGCTAGGCGTGCCCGGGCGCTCTGGACAAGCACTGGAAAGGCGAGAGCGGGCATGCCCGGACGCTCTGGGCGAGCCCTGGAAAGGCGATAGCGGGCATGCCCGGACGCTCTGGGCGAGCCCTGGAAAGGCGATAGCGGGCATGCCCGGAAGCTCTGGGCGAGCCCTGGAAAGGCGATAGCGGGCATGCCCGGACGCTCTGGGCGAGCCCTGGAAAGGCGATAGCGGGCATGCCCGGACACTCTGGGCGAGCCCTGGAAAGGCGATAGCGGGCATGCCCGGACGCTCTGGGCGAGCCCTGGAAAAGCGAGAGCAGGCATGCCCGGGAAAGACGAGACCGGGCGTGCCCGGGAGGTTCGGGCGTGCCCGGGAACAGTGAGTCCGGGCATGCCCGGGAGAGGCGCGTCTGGCCGTGTTCTGGCCGGTGCAAGGCGATTGTGTGCATCCAGCGGTAACCGCTACACACGCCCCTCCAGAATCGACCTGCACCGGCAGGGTCAATTTAAGGGGGGTCCGGAGGACCCGGCCAAAGCGACCCCTGGAGTGTCGTGGGGAGGGGTCCGACGTGATGGTGGGTGGTCGAGCGGGGGGAACTGTGGACGGGGGGCGGCCTCGCCACGGAGGAAGGGCCAACCGTGGTGGCCAGTCGACGTCCATGTGCGCCGGTTTGAGGTCGTCCACAGAGATCCGGTCCGACCAGCCGCCAACGTCGACGACAAAGGACTTGTCGCCCCATCGCAGGACCCGGAAGGGCCCGTCGTACGGCGGCCGGAGTGGCCCCCGGTGCGCGTCATGACGCACAAAGACGTACTCCACTGTGCGAAGCGCCGGGGGGACGTAGGACTGGGGGCCACCGTGGCGGGACGTTGGCACAGGGGCAAATTGGTGGGCGGCCTCCTGGAGGTCCGAGCGCTGGTGTGCGGCGGACCAGGGACTGGTAGCGTCGGGCACGAACTCGCCCGGGACGCGGAGCGGCTGGCCGTAGACGAGCTCGGCGGCGGACGCCCGGAGGTCCTCCTTGGGGGCCGTGCGGAGCCCCAAAAGGACCCACGGCAGCCGGTCGGTCCAACCGTCGTCCTGAAGGCCGGCCATGAGTGCGGCCTTCATGGAGCGGTGAAACCGCTCGCACAACCCGTTGGCTTGGGGGTGGTAGGCCGTGGTGTGGTGCAGCGTGACCCCAACGAGTGGGCGACCGCGCCCCAAAGTTCGGACGTGAACTGTGGGCCGCGGTCGGACGAGATGTCCGCCGGTGCGCCGAAGCGCGCGACCCAGGTGGCGATGAACGCCTGCGCCACGTCGGCGGTGGTGGTGGAAGTGAGGGGCACGGCCTCCGGCCACCTGGTGGTCCTGTCCACCATGGTGAGCAGGTGGGTGAACCCCCGTGATGGGGGCAGGGGACCCACCAGGTCCACGTGGACTTGGTCGAAACGCCGTGCAGGCACGGTGAAAGGTGCCAGCGGGGCCTGGGTGTGGCGGTGGACCTTGGCCCGCTGGCAGGCCGTGCAGGCGTTGGCCCAGTCGCGGACGTTCCGTCGAAGGCCGTGCCAGACGAAACGCACCGACACCAGCTTCTGAGAAGCTTTCCGGCCCGGGTGAGAAAGGCCGTGGATGGAGGCGAAGATGCGGCGCTGCCAGGAAACGGGCACGATGGGGCGAGGCTGGCCCTGGGAGACGTCGCAGAGCAGGACGGTGCCCGCGAAGGGGATGTCGGCCAGGCGGAGGCCCGTGTCCGCCGCCCGGAGGGCCTGCACTGAGGTGTCGGTGGTCTGGTCGGCCGCCATGAGCGCAAAGTCCACGCCGAGGTGGACCGCGTTCGCGCTGGCCCGAGAAAGACAGTCGGCCACAGCGTTGTCTTTGCCGGCGACGTGCCGGATGTCCGTTGTGAATTCCGACACGGCGGAGAGGTGGCGCTGCTGGCGGGCCGACCACGGCTCCGTGACTTTGGCCATTGCGTAGACCAACGGCTTGAGGTCGACGAAAGCCGTGAACGGGCGGCCCTCCAGGAGGTGTCGGAAATGGCGAACGGCCAGGAATAGACCGAGCAGCTCGCGGTCGAACGTGCTGTATTTTAACTCGTTCGGCCGGAGCTGCCGGCTGAAAAAAGCGAGTGGCTGCCAAACCCTGTCCACCCATTGTTCATGGACGGCGCCCACCGCGTAGTTGGGGGCGTCCGTAGTGAGGGCGATGGGTGCGTTGAGCACCGGGTGAGCCAGCAGCGTTGCATCGGCGAGGGCCTGTTTTGCGCTCGCGAAGGCCGCGTCCATGGCCGCGGACCAAACGATGTCATGCTTGGCCGGCTTGCCCCGGAGGGCCTCGTAAAGGGGCCGCATGAGCTGAGCAGCGCGGGGCACGAATCGGTGATAAAAATTCACCATGCCGAGGAACTCTTGTAGGGCCTTGATGGAACGGGGACGCGGGAACGTGGTGATGGCCTCGACCTTGGTCGGCAGCGGCACGGCCCCGGTCTTGGTGATGCGGTGGCCCAAAAAGTCAACGGTCGTCATGCCTAAGTGGCATTTGGCCGGGTTGACAATTAAGCCGTGCTCGCTGAGGCGACCGAACAGTGTTCGGAGGTGGAGGAGGTGCTCGGCACGGGACGTGCTGGCGACGAGGATGTCGTCCAGATAGACGAAAAGAAATGGCAGGTCGCGCAGCACGCCGTCCATTAAGCGCTGGAACGCCTGGGCCGCGTTCTTGAGGCCAAACGGCATCCTCAAAAATTCGAACAGGCCGAACGGCGTGATGACGGCCGTCTTCGGGATGTCGGCCGCCCGGACAGGTACCTGGTGGTATCCCCGTATCAGGTCAATTTTGGAAAATATGACCCATCCCGCCAAACGGGCGGAAAAGTCCTGGATGTGCGGGATCGGGTACCTGTCGGGGGTGGTAGCGTCGTTGAGGCGGCGGTAGTCACCACACGGGCACCATCCGCCCCCCGGCTTTGGCACGATGTGCAGTGGTGAGGCCCACGCGCTATTGGAGCGCCGCACGATGCCGAGGTGCTCCAACGCGTCGAACTCGGCCTTTGCCACGGCGAGCTTGGCCGGGTCGAGGCGGCGGGCCCTGGCATAGACCGGCGGGCCCGTAGTGGGTATGTGGTGCTCGATCCCATGCCGCACTGCGACGGCCGAAAACGTCGGCCGTGTGAGGGCCGGAAATTCCGCGAGCAGGCGAGCGAACTCGTTCGCCGTCGGGAGGGTGCACGCCAGTTCGGTCGGCGCGGAGCTGCTCATCGTGCATACCAGGGAGCTGAAGGTCTCGGCGTTGACAAGGCGACGACGTTTGACGTCGACCAGCAGCCCGTGCGCGCAGAGGAAGTCGGCGCCCAGCAAAGCCATATGGACGCAGGCGGTCACAAAGGTCCACTGAAAGCGCTGGCTGCCGAAGCAGAGGGTGATGTTGCATGGGCAGAAAGTGCGTATGGCCGAGCCATTAGCAGCGACCAAAGAGGGGCCGCAAACGGCGTCCCGCCTGTCCTGCTCGGAGGCGGGTATGACGCTCAGTTGGGCGCCGGTGTCACAAAGGAAACGCCGCCCAGACGCTTTGTCCCGAATAAAAAGCAAGTTGCCCGAGTGGCCGGCGCTCATGGCTGGGAATGAACGCCGGCCCGGCTGTTTCACGACTTGCCGAAAGTGCACGGGGGTCGGCACGTCCGAGCCTTGTGTCCGAACCTGGCGTGGTAATAACACCACGCCTGGTCAGGTGGAGGCCCCGGCCGTCGTGTCGGAAGCGGTCGGTGCGGCGTGGCGGCCGCCAGTTTCACCGGCAGTTCGGCCTCCAACCGCGCAGGGCGCTCGGGCGTCGTGGGCGTCGCCTCGGACGGCGGCAGGCTCCAGGTAGCCGCACCGATGTGTTGGCCCGCTGAGGAGATCTTATCGGCTTCCCTGGCGAGGGCGCGGGGATCGGTGATCGACGTGCCAGCCAGGGCGAGGCGTACCGGGTGAGGCAGCTGGCGAAGGAACAACTCGCGGAACAGAAAATCCGGAGAGTGCTCACCGAGCAGCGAGAGCATATAGTCCATGCGCTCGGACGGGAGCGTGTCGCCGAGCTCGGGCAGGTCGAGCAGGCGCCGTGCGCGTGCCACCAGTGAGAGGGCGAAAGCGTCGAGGAGGAGCGTCTTCAGCGCGTCATACTTGCCGGCAGCGGGCGGGTGCTCGAAGAGGCTCAGGGCGCGGGCCGCGGTGGCGGAACCGAGCGCTGCCACGACGTGGTGGAAGCGGGTGTTTTCCGCGGTGATGCCTCGCAGGGCGAACTGGGAGTCCGCCTGGGTGAACCAAACAGCCGCGTGAGCCTCCCAGAAGGTAGGCAGTTTAAGAGTCACTGCCGTGTCCATGTCGGTAGGTCACCAGTGAGGGAGCTGCGCTCCAACGCGAGTCGAAAGAAGTGACGCGACCAAAGACGGAATTCGTCCGAGTTGCTTTATTAAAACAAAACAGCTCACGTATTCTGACAAAAGCCCGTTTATCGGGCAGCAATATATATACACATTTATGTCGGGAAGTTTGCCCGGGAAAAGCTATACCGGGCATGCCCGGGTGTCAAGGGCGAGCCTTGGAAAGGCGAGTCTGGACCTGCCTGGGCATGTTTGGCTGCGGCCTGGCAAGTCGAGGCTAGGCGTGCCCGGGCGCTCTGGACAAGCACTGGAAAGGCGAGAGCGGGCATGCCCGGACGCTCTGGGCGAGCCCTGGAAAGGCGATAGCGGGCATGCCCGGACGCTCTGGGCGAGCCCTGGAAAGGCGATAGCGGGCATGCCCGGACGCTCTGGGCGAGCCCTGGAAAGGCGATAGCGGGCATGCCCGGACGCTCTGGGCGAGCCCTGGAAAGGCGATAGCGGGCATGCCCGGACGCTCTGGGCGAGCCCTGGAAAGGCGATAGCGGGCATGCCCGGACGCTCTGGGCGAGCCCTGGAAAGGCGAGAGCGGGCATGCCCGGGAAAGACGAGACCGGGCATGCCTGGGAGGTTCGGGCGTGCCCGGGAACAGTGAGTCCGGGCATGCCCGGGAGAGGCGCGTCTGGCCGTGTTCTGGCCGGTGCAAGGTGATTGTGTGCATCCAGCGGTAACCGCTACAGTCTTACTTTAATATGGTCTTACTTTAATATGGTCTTACTTTAATATGGTCTTACTTTAATATGGTCTTACTTTAATATGGTCTTACTTTAATAGGGTCTTACTTTAATATGGTCTTACTTTAATATGGTCTTCCCGCGTGGCATTAACAAGAACTACATCCCGGGTTGGGACGAGGAGTGCAGCCATCTCCTGCGCGACCATCAGCAGGCTAGCTCCAGGGAAGAAGTGGACGCGACTGCAACAGCACCACTCCAGAAGCTGGACGCCACCCGTAGGACCAGATGGACTGAAATAGTTGAGTCGATCGACTCTAGTCGCAAGGCGTGGCAGACCATCAACCAGCTGACAGGCAGAAATACAATGCCATTCAGGTGCCCGGTGACAGCAGACGCCATTGCGTCCCAGCTCCTGAAGAACAGTCGCTTCCCGGATGCAGACAAAAACTTTGCCCGCCTGATGTTGCGTGAGGTGTCTTCTCTCTCCAGGGCGGCCAGCGTCGATGCCAATCTCTCTGGAGACTTCACAGCAGCCGAACTCAGTGCGGCCATGAGCAAACTCAAGCCGGGTAAGTCACCAGGCCGTGGCAACGTCCATCCGGAGTCCGTCATCCACCAGAGCACAACAACATCTGGTTGGCTGTGTTCGTTCTTCTCGTCGTGCCTTCGGAGGTCCAAGCTCCCGAAGACCTGGCGCCGTGCTTCCGTCATAGCCCTGCCGAAGCCGAACAAACCTGCAGAAGATCCCAAGTCCTACAGACCGATCTCGTTGCTCTGCGTCCCATTTAAGATTCTGGAGAGGATGATCCACAGCCGCATCGACCCAGTGGTGGACCCACAGCTCCCGCGGGAACAAGCCGGTTTCCGTCGTGGCAGGTCAACAGTGGACCAGGTAACATTACTCACACAAGATAACGAAGACAGCTTCCAGGACAATGAGAAAGCTGGCATAGTGTTCCTGGACCTGACAGCTGCATACGACACCGTTTGGTACCGACCGTGGACTCCACCTGAAGTTGCTGAGGACAATCCCGGACCGGCATATGGTGAACTTCATCATGGAGATGCTGCCAAACCACAGCTTTGTCCTACAGACCAGCGACGGCCAGCACAGCAGGCTCAGAAGACTGAGGAATGGTGTCCCGCAGGGTTCTGTTCTCTCGCCGATGTTGTTTAACATCTACATCTACGACCTGCCGGATACAACATCCAGAAAGTACGGTTAGGCGGACGACCTGGCCATCATGCTGCGACGACCAACATGGAAGGCGATGGAAAACGGTATCAACCAAGACATGGCCACCTTGGTAGCCTACCTCCAGAGGTGGCGTTTGCAGCTCAGCATTGGTAAGACAGTGTCAGCGGCATACCATCTTAACAACAGAGAAGCAAAAAGGGAACTGGACGTGTTCGTTGCCAACAAACGCCTGGAGTTCCAGCAAGCCCCAAAGTACCTCGGTGTAAGCCTAGATTGGATACTGTCCTTCAAGCAACACCTAGAAGAAGTTAAGGCCAAGGTGACATCAAGGGTCTCGCTTATCTGACGTCTCACTGGTACGACCTGGGGAGCCTCCGCCAAGACCCTACGAATATCCACGCAAGCCCGGGTCTTCTCTGCAGCTGAATACTGCACCCCAGCCTGGAGCAGAAGCCCACACATGAGAAAGGTTGATGTTGCCATTAACAACGCCCTCCGCATTGTAGCTGGTTGCTTGAAGCCCACCCGGCATTCCACCTGCCAGTCCTAGCGGGAATCGCCCCGGCCGGCCTCTGACGGGAGGCTGCTACCCTCGCCCTGGCAAGGAATGCCCAGAAACACGACTGGCACATCCTGCACAACACCACAACAATAGTGGCGCCTCCAAGCAGACTCAAGTCCCGCCATCCCTACAACAAGGCGGCACAAGAGATGCTCAGTTCTATCCCTGAGGACCTGTCTAGAAGCGCATAACTGGCGGCATCTTGGAAGCAGGTGTGGGAAACGGCCGGGACCACCCGCATCCACTGCTACATCTGGGACCCGGGAGGTGGCGTCGTAGGAGAAGACCTACCACGCCTGCAATGGGCCTTGCTGAACCATCTCCGTACGGGGGTCGGCCGCTTCAAATCATCGCTGAAGATGTGGGGCCTGGCAGACAGCGCCGCGTGCGAGTGCGGCGAGCCTGAGCAGACTGCCGAACACATAATTACCACCTGCCCCCTATACAGACCACCTTCAGAAGCCGGCCTCTTCGACGTAGGACCAGAGACGAGGGCATGGCTGCACGACACTGAGCTGGCCATCTGATGATACACGAAAGAAGAAGATGGTCTTACTTTAATATGGTCTTACTTTAATATGGTCTTACTTTAATATGGTCTTACTTTAATATGGTCTTACTTTAATATAGTCTTGCTTTAATATGGTCTTGCTTTAATATGGTCTTACTTTAATATGGTCTTACTTTAATATGGGCTTACTTTAATATGGGCTTACATTAATATGGTCTTACTTTAATGTGGTCTTACTTTAATATGGTCTTGCTTTAATATGGTCTTGCTTTAATATGGTCTTACTTTAATATGATCTTACTTTTTTTTTCTTTCTTTTTTGTATACTGAATCGAGGCTCGTGAAAGAGCTAACATTTATTTCACAAACAAATCAACCAGACAAACAAAATATATAAAAAGAGGGAGCTGAAGACAAGATGGGGAGAGAAGGGGAAGCACACAAACATAACATTTGAGAGCAGGGAGATGTGTGGGAGGGAGAGGGCTTGGGGGGAGGAGGCGTGGGAAGGGGGGGGGGGGGTGGGGAGGGGTTGGAGACGTATAAAACACAAGGACACCAAGGACTTCCAGGACAGAAGTTGGTATTTCAAAAAAGTGGATTTGGGGTGAAATTAGCGGCGGTAGAAAAGATCAAGGTTTTGGATGGGGGAAGATAAGAGATGGTGGTGAACAGCTGTTTTAAAGACCTGGAGGGTGGAGTGGGAGTGAAGAGAGTGAGGGAGTTTGTTCCAGAGTCGGGAGAAAAGAGGAATGAAGGAGTGAAGGTGAGCAGAGAGTCTTGATTTTGGCAGTTTAACATAAGAGGGTTGCAGGCAGATCTTGTGCGACCTGTAGGAATATTTGGGGGACAGAGCCCAGAGAGATCTGGGGGGGGGGGGCAAGGCCAGAGAGGAGTCGGTAGAAGTCGGAAAGACCACCAACCTGCCTGTGGTGAGTGAGTGAGTGGCCCTTGGAGTTAGCTTCATCGCGGGAGATTCCAACGATTCTGAATGCTTTGGTTTCAACAGCGTGAAGTCGAGCTAGGTGTGAGGCAGGAGCACCAGCCCAGAGGGGAGAGCAGTATTCCATTGAGCTGCGGATGAAAGCCTTGTATGTGGTGAGGAACTCAGGTGTGCCAAGGAAGGACTTCGCACGACGGAGGATGCCCAGTCGGCGACTGGCTTTGGAGGCCAGATTTGAAATGTGGTTTTCCCAGGAAAGATCATGGCAGATAGTGAGACCCAAAAGCTTGAGTGACAGAACTTCTTGGAGAGGATTATTCAGAAAGTGGATGGGAGGGTTGTCCAGTCGGTCCTTTTGGAGAGACATCGTAAGAGTGTGAGATTTGTCAGGATTGAAAGACATGTTCCATTTGTTTGCCCAGTCTGTGATTTTGTCCAGGTCTGCAGAGAGTGAGGAGGCTGCAGACTGCCGATCTGAGTAATGAGGAATGGAGCGATAGAGAGTAGAGTCATCAGCAAAGAGATAGAGAGGATTTTCTAGAGAGTCAGAGAGATCATTGATGAAGACCAGAAAAAGCACAGGGCCCAGAACACTGCCTTGGGGAACTCCAGCCTGAACAGGAAGAGGAGATGAGAGAAACCCATTCAGGGCCACACGTTGACTACGACGAGAGAGGAAGTCCGCCAGCCATGCATGGAGATTTCCATGGATACCAAAGGAGGAGCGTTTGGTGAGCAGAGCGGGGTGCCAGACCGTATCGATGGCACGTGATATGTCAAGGGAGACAGCTCTAATTTCCTGTTTGGCATTGAGGACCTCCATCCATGGTTGAGAAAGCAGAAGCAGCATGTCCAGAGTAGAGTGACCAGGTCTGAAACCAAATTGATGATCAGAGATCAAGCCATTGGAGATGAGGAAAGATTTCATATCTGAAGCAATGATGGATTCCATGACTTTGCTGATAATTGGGAGAAGGCTGATTGGTCTGTAGTTGCTAGGATCTGTTTTTGCACTTTTTTTGTGTAAAGTGGTGATGTTGGCTGATTTCCAAGCAGATGGCAGATGGCCTTGAGCAAAAGAGAGGGTGAAGAGAACAGAGAGAGGGAGTGAAAGAGCTGAAGAACAGGATTTTAGGACCCGTGGGCTGATGCGCCAGGTCCAGTTACAGAATCAGAGTCGAGGGTTGACAGAAACTTTTCCACCTTGTCAGGAGGAAAGGACACAGAGTCCAGGAGCAGCTGTGTACGACTGGGTACGGTGGGTACAGAGAGGGATGGGTTTGGGACACAAGATTAAGAGGCAAACACAGAGTTGAGGCAATCAGCTTTTTCACGTGCGGAGTCAGCCGTGTAGCCATTTGACGTGAGGGAGGGGATGGAGGGGGAACAAACACCAGAAACAGATTGTACCAGACGCCACCAGGATTTGGAAGAGGGAGACAAATAAGAGAGTTCGGTCTTGAGAACGGAGATATATTGTTTCCTGGCTCTCCTGAGGGTGGACACACACTTGTTTCGGGCTTTGTGAAAGGAAATGAGATTTCCTTCCATTGGATTTGCTTTCCAGGAGACGAAAGCAAGTTGTTTCTGGGGAGCAGCCTCACCACAATATTCCGTGTACCATGGATGGGAGGAAGGGTATGACAACTGAAGACGAGATGGGATAAATCTGTGCAAGAGAGAGAGAGCAATTTACTTTGGAAGAATTCCCAGGATGAGTTGATGTCAGAGGTGGTAGAGATGGGGGACCAGTCCAGATGATTGTTGGCTGCTTGGAGACCGTGCCAGTTGGCCTGAGTGAAATGCCAGACTCGTCGCCGCTGAGGAGGCTCTCTGAGAATGGTCAGAGAGATGTCCACTTTAACAAGGACATGATCTGAAGAGCCGATTGGAGCAGAAGAAGAGCAGCAGACATTTTCAGGGAAGTTAGTCATAACCAAGTCCAGAAGAGAAGATGCTCTGTTGACTGAGATCCGGGTCGGGAAATTGACAGATTGTGTCAGTCCCAGTGAGTCACAGAAGTCCTTTGCTGAAGAGCCATGGCTGGTGAGAGGGGTACCCACACCCAGCCAACTGGCATGGTGACAGTTGAAATCACCACATATGAGGAAGAGAGAGTTGGGATGGGTAGATAGAAGTTGGTCCATATTATCAGACAGCGAGATGTAGATGGAGTCATCACTGTTTGGTGGACGGTACAACACACATATGAACAAAAGGTGGGAGCGAAGGGGAAGCCCTAGCCAAAGGTATTCCTGGGGGTGAGGTGGAGAGAGGGCAGAGCAGGGCGAGTGAGGAAGAGAGTTTTTTTGATAAAGATAGCAACCCCACCTCCAGTACGAGGCTCAGGTCTATCATACCGGAGGAGGGAGTAACCTGGGAGAGATACCAAGGAATCAGAGACATCATGAAGGAGGAAAGTTTCTGTTAAGCAGATCACATCTGGTTTGTCAGAAGCAACCTGTATGGAGAGATCAGTCAAGTTTGAGCGAAGGCCCCGGATGTTTGAGGTCCATACTGTTAAGGAAGAGGAAGGGGGAGCATCGAATACAGAGCAGGGGGGGGAGCGGTAGGGTAAGATGTGGAAGAGGAGGAAGAGGTAGGGAGAGCTGTTGAAGGTGTGTCAGAGATTACAGAATAGCTTGGAGAAAGGGAAGAATGGGGCGGACAAAAGGTTTGATGGTGATTGGGTGAGGCGCAGTGAGGTGTTATTTGAGGAGGGGGAAGAGTGAGTCAGAAGGTTGAGGGAGATGAAGGTGAAAGTTGGAAGGGGGAAGAAGCGGGGAGGACGCTTTGAGGAGGACGGGTGAGAGGGGAGTCTAGGAGGGGAGGAGCGAGGGAGAGTCTCGGAGGGGAGGAGTGTGGGGGGAGTTTATGAGGGAAGGGGCAAGGGGGGAGATTTGAAAGGGATGGGTGATGGGGAAGATTTGGAGGGGAGGGGCAAGGGGGAAGATTTGAAAGAGATGGGTGATGGGGATGATTTGGAGGGGAGGGGCAAGGGGGTAGATTTAGAGGGGAGGGGTGATGGGGAAGTTGTGGAGGGGAGGGGTGATGGGGAAGTTTTGGAGGGAAGGGGTGATAGGGAAGATTTGGAGGGGAGGGGCAAAGGGGTAGATTTGGAGGGGAGGGTTGATGGGGAAGTTTTGAAGGGGAGGGGTGATGGGGAAGATTTGGAGGGAAGGGGTGATGGGGAAGATTTGGAGAGGAGGGGCAAGGGGGAAAATTTGAAAGAGATGGGTGATGGGGAAGATTTGGAGGGGAGGGGCAAAGGGGTAGATTTGGAGGGGAGGGGTGATGGGGAAGTTTTGAAGGGGAGGGGTGATGGGGAAGTTTTGAAGGGGAGGGGTGATGGGGAAGATTTGGAGGGGAGGGGTGACATTGGATTTTGAAAAGTGTACGTTTATGTACGTTTATAGTGTACGTTTATAGTATTAGTATTACTACAGGTACAGTCACGTGAAAAAGTAAGTACACCCTACGTAAAGTTTTGACTTTTTCAACATATTTCAACATACAGCTATTTCATCTTCATTTCAACAATATTAATAGATAAAGGTGATATTGTGGCGGACACGATGGCTCGCTGGAGCGGTGACATCATTGCGCGCACCAATGGGGTGTCGGCCACGCCCGAGGGGTAGGCGTGGCCTCGGGATATACACGGGGCTCGCAGCCCGGAGCAAGTCAGTGCTACAGTTTGAGCTTTACATTAAAGATTCTTTTGGTTTTGATCCTACGCGTTGTGGCTTACCTTTTTTGGCAAACAAGTCGTGCGCGTAGCACCGCACTTCACTGGTGACCTCGATTGGTTCAGCCGTCGCTGACCAGAGAACGCGCCATGGCCAGCAAGGCAGTCGCGGTAAAGCTCCCTGAGTTTTGGGAAGCACAGGCCGAGGTATTGTTCATGCAGGCCGAAGCACAGTTCCAGCTTCGAGGAATAACGGCGGACGAGACGCGTTACGACCACGTGATCGCCGCCCTCGGGCCCGGCACAGCCGCCCGAGTCTTGTCCATCCTGCGGCACCCACCGGCAGAGCACAAGTACAAGGCGCTCAAACGTCTCCTCATCGCCATGTTCGGCCTCACGGAGTTCGAACAGGCGGACCGCCTCCTGGAACTTCCCGAACTCGGCGACACACGACCATCGGTGCGGATGGATTACATGCTGTCGTTGCTGGGTGACAAAGCCCCGGATTTTTTAATTCCGGGCGCTTTTTCTATGCCAGCTACCGGCACAGGTACGCCTCGCGTTGGCCAGTTCCAAAATAGGGGAACCCGGCGCTCTGGCCGTCGAGGCCGACAAGTTATTCGCGGCATGTGACACGCGGGCGAGCTTCGGTGCGGCCGTCGTGGATCCCGAGGCTGATGCGGCTGCACACCTCGTGGATCCCGAGGCTGATGCGGATGCACACCTCGTGGCCGCCGCCACGCCCCACCCACCACCACCGCAGCTGTGAAGGCCGCGGCCTCTGCCGCTCCCGCCGCAAGCCTGGTACCGTTTCCACGCCAGGTTCGGCCATAAGGCTAAGACGTGTTGCCCGCCGTGCTCATTTGGCCAGTCGGGAAACGACCTAGCCGGTGCTCGGTAGCGGCCCTGAGCGTCGGCAATTCCGGCAGCCTCTTATTCATCACGGACACCTTGTCCGGGCGCCGTTTCCTCTGCGATACAGGAGCGCAGGTAAGCGTCATCCCAGCCCACACGTCCGACAAGTGAACCGCGGGCCGGGGCCCCGCGTTGCTTGCAGCCAATGGTACACCCATATGCACATTCGGGAAGCGCTGCCTCTCCCTGCGGTTCAGAGGGCAGCGCTTTCAATGGTCGTTCGTAACCGCCAGTGTGCCCATGGCATTGCTCGGTGCGGACTTCCTATGTGCAAATGGGTTGTTGGTGGACGTGAAGCACAGACGGCTCGTCCAGGCCGAAACCTTTAGCTCGCTCGCTTGTTCGCTGAGCAGCTCGTTGAGCGGCTCACTGAGTGGCTCACCGAGCGGCTCACCAAGCGGCTTGCTAAACGGTTCCGTCCCGGCGAGTTTGGTTTGTACGGTTCCGGCAGCGGATGACTATACCCACCTCCTCGCCAGTTTCCCAGCCCTCACGCGGCCCACCTTCTCGGCGGTGGCCATCAAGCACGGGGTGGAGCATCACATCCCCACCGTCAGGCCACCTGTCTACGCCCGGGCACGCCGCCTCGAGCCGACGAAGCTCGCGGTGGCGAAAGTGGAGTTCGCTACGTTGGAGCGGCTGGACATCGTACGGCGCTCCAAGAGCGCTTGGGCATCGCCGCTGCACATCGTGCCGAAGCCCGGCGGGGGATGGCGGCCGTGCGGAGACTACCGCCACCTCAACGATGCTAAAACCCCCGACCGCTACCCGGTCCCTCACATCCAAGACTTTTCCGCCCGGTTGGCGAAAATGTCCCTCTTCTCCAAGGTGGACCTCATCCGCGGATACCACCAGGTCCCCATCAGGCCGGAGGACATATCGAAGACGGCCGTCATCACACCATTCGGCCTCTTCGAGTTTCTGCGGATGCCCTTCGGGTTGAAGAATGCGGCTCAGGCGTTCCAACGGCTGATGGACAGCGTCTTGCGCGACTTGGACTTCGTTTACGTCTACCTGGATGACATCCTCGTCGCAGGTGCATCCCGTGAGGACCCCCTCTGCCATCTCCGCATGCTCTTCGAACGCCTGGGCCGGCATGGCCTGATCATCAACCCCGCCAAGTGCCGGTTCGGCGTCGCCGAAATCGACTTTTTGGGGCACCGCATCACCAGGCACGGGGCCATCCACTTACCGGCCAAGGTGGAGGCGGTCAGGGGGTTTCCGCGCCCCCGCACGATCAAGGGGCTCCAGGAGTTCCTGGGCATGGTGAACTTTTACCACCGTTTCCTGCCCCGCGTCGCCCAGCTCCTGCGCCCCCTGCACGAGGCCCTCCGGGGGAAGCCAGGCAAAGGTGACGTTGCTTCAACCGAGCCGATGGATGCGGCGTTCGCGGGCGTGAAGCTTGCCTTGGCTAACGCGACCATGCTCGCGCACCCGGCGCCCGATGCACCGATCGCCCTCACCACCGACGCGTCGGACTACGTGGTGGGCACGGTGCACGAGCAATGGGTGAAGGGAGCTTGGCAGCCGCTGGCGTTTTTTAGCCGGCAGCTCCGCCCGCACGAACGGCGGTACAGTACCTTCGACCGCGAGCTCCTCGGGCTTCACCTGTCGGTCCAGCACTTCCGCCATCTGCTCGAGGGCCGTTTGTTCACGGCCTTCGTCGACCACAAGCCCCTAGTCTTTGCGATGGCCAAGGTCGCTGAGCCGTGGTCGGCTCGGCAGCAGCGTCACCTCTCGGCCGTGTCCGAATACACGAAGGACATCCGGCACGTCGCAGGGAAGGACAACCCGGTGGCGGATTGACTTTCCCGGTCCGTCGCCCACGCGGTCCACCTCGGGATCGACTATGCCCGGATGGTGGCAGACCAGACCGCCGACCCCAACGTCCAGGCCTTGCGGACCGCCGTCACGGGCCTCCGCGTCACCGAGGTGCCATTCGACGGCGCGGGCACGGCCCTCTTGTGCGACGTCTCCCTCGGCCGGCCTCGCCCCATCGTGCCCACGGGCTGGCAGCGCCGGGTTTTTGACGCCATCCACGGCCTGTCCCACCCAGGCACGAAGGCCTCCCAGAGGCTGGTCGCTGACAAGTTCGTCTGGCATGGCCTCCAGAAGGCCGTCCACGATTGGGCCAGGACGTGCCTCGCGTGCCAGCGTGCGAAGGTGCACCGCCACACCCAGGCCCCGTTGGCCCCGTTTACTGTGCCCGAACGTCGGTTCGACCACGTTCACGTGGACTTGGTGGGACCTCTGCCCCCCTCGCGGGGTTTCACCCCGCACCACGCGGTAGCCGGAGGCCGTGCCTTTGGCGGCGACGACGGCGGCGGACGTCGCGCAGGCGTTCATCGCCACCTGGGTTGCCCGGTTCGGCGCCCCCTCGGACATCTCATCCGACCGCGGCCCCCAGTTCACCTCGGAGCTCTGGGGGGCTGTAGCGCAGGGGCTCAGCGTCCAGCTGCACCGCACCACGGCCTACCACCCCCAGGCAAACGGCCTGTGCGAGCGCTTCCATCGCTCCTTGAAGGCCGCGCTCCGGGGAGCCACCCTCCGCGACGGCGGCTGGGTCGACAGGCTCCCCTGGGTCCTGCTGGGCCTCAGGACGGCGCCCAAGGACGACCTGCGTGCATCCGCGGCGGAGTTGGTCTTCGGACAACCGCTGCGGGTGCCGGGCGAGTTCCTCCCCGACTCCACGGCACCATGGTCCGCGGCGCAGCAGCGCTCCGCACTGCAGGAGACCGCCCAGAGGTTCGCCCCGGTGCCGACGGCGCACCATGGGTGCCCGCCATCGCACGTCGCCCTGGAGCTTCGTACGGCGGCGTACATTTTCATCCGCCATGACGCCCACCGGACACCGCTGCGACCCCCGTACGACGGGCCCTTCTGCGTGCTGGAGACCGGGGCGAAGCATTTCACCCTGGACATCGGCGGTACTCCTGACCGCATTTCCGTGGACCGCCTCAAGCCGGCCCACCTCGACGTGGACCACCCCCCGCAAGCGGCTCGGCCCACGCGTCGGGGCCGCCCCCCAGCGGGTGGACCCCCGGCACCACCCAGCCCCGCCGGCATGCCACCCCCCTGTCCTGCACCCATCCCAGATGCCGCCAGAGGCATCTCAGATGGCATCCCGGCATACCAAACGCCGCCAGCCGCCAGAGGGCGCTTCGGCCGGGTCATCCGTTTGCCCCGCAAACTGACCCTTCAGGTGCGCGGGAATTCTGGGGGGGGGGGGGGTGCGTGTCGTGGACACGATGGCTCGCTGGCGCGGTGACATCATTCCGCGCACCAATGAGGTGTCGGCCACGCCCGAGGGGTAGGCGTGGCCTCGGAATATACACGGGGCTCGCAGCCCCGAGCAAGTCAGTGCTACAGTTTGAGCTTTACAATAAAGACTCTGTTGGTTTTGATCCTACGCGTTGTGGCTTGCCTTTTTTGGCAAACAAGTCGTGTGCGTAGCACCGCACTTCAATATAATATAACAAATATCATGAAACATTTACATTTTGTAGTCCATTGTATAATTTAAATAAACATAAATGCAAATTTCGCATGTGGAAAAAGTAAGTTCTCCGTCTCGTATGATCTAGTTCTAGTTGTGATCAAGTTCGCCGTCTGGATGACAAAGTACTCTGAGCGCTGGAGTGGGTAGCGCTTATTCTCGGGTCCTGAGCCGGCAGATCCTGCTGCTTTGTGCCTCCAGGTCTGTTCCCGCAGCCCATTTTCAATGTCAGGGCCCATGAAGCACAGCGGTGCTCCCTCAGTCCTCCATACTCGTCCCTGGGCTTTCTCAGGGATTGCTCGGCGTTTGCAGACATGGTGCAGGTGATCTCGTTGTTGCTGCTGGTGGTCCGTGTGTCCTGGCCTTGAGCTGAGAGGACTACGAGTTTGGATGCATCTCACGAATAGATTTCTAAAGCAGATTTTAGGTTTAAATATTGGCCAAATACTGCATGAAGGTAGTTTTTAAAAATAGATGCAATACTGTATGGATATACGTTGTGAAACCTATCCATGAAAATTACCACCATGGGGCCAATGGCCTTACAAAGATCAATATCGTTGATGTGGATGATGATGATGATACAGATGCAGCTCTGAACCACGGGTACATAAAACTTAATGCCGCGATTGGTAAAATGTTGTGGTAAAAAACGGTTGGAAAAAAAATTAAAATGCCAAAACTCCGCAAACCGTGTATGTTGTATATATTGTTACGTTTGTGGGGCTAGGGATACTTTAGACCAGGTAGAGTGTATAGCTTGGTGTGCTCCGACTGTTGCGAAGAAGAAGAACCACCTTGATGTACTATAAGTAGGGATCCGGTAGACCGTGTGTTCAGTTAAGTGTGTCGTCATCCCCATTACGAGGAGTGGGGTATGTTAATTAACTCAGGGATTGTGGGTAATTATCCCTTGTATGTCGTTACCTCTGTAATTTATTTCCTATGTTGCTTTTCGCACCACACCATAGACACATAGCCAAGCCATGCAATCGCCCACGTTTAAGCTCACTAATTAAAAAGCTAACCGGATGTCATGCATCAAGCCCGATCACTGACAACCCTGACTTGGGAGGTGCACAGGTCAGGCAGTCCGAGGCCACGCCCCGAGGAGCAGTGATTGGGTAGGGTTTTGATTGCGGGGAAGGACAGGTGGGGAGTGACTTGCTGATTTGCGAAACACCCCAGATGACATCAGAGCCTGGATGATAAAGAAATGCATGAGTGGACATTTTCTCGTTTCATTCTTCACCCTCTTGTCTCTTCCCTTCTCCTTGGCTACTCGCTCTGACCGACCTTTATCGCTCTCGTGTGCCTTGTCCTACCAAAGACGATAGCGAACAGTCGCGATTCGCTCTTGCGCATTCTCACCCTGAACCTCGTACGAACAGTCGCATTTTGCTCTCGGGCTCAAGGGATCTCAGCCGTGTGCCAACCTCTTGCTGGTGGTCGTGAGGAGGAAGAGCCACGGACTGGGAACTGTGGGTTTCCAAGCAGGAACTGCGAGTGCACAGGCGCGGCCCGTTCGATTCGCGCGCGAGCCCCGAAGTGAGCGTGATACACCGCGAGGCCTGGCTTTATCCGCCCATGTGCTGTGCGGAAGAGCGAGTGCATTTTACCGCGAAGGCCTGACACGACTTTGACGATTCCTGGCGAGACGCACCGATCGAGCTAAGTGCAATAAAATTACACCTTTTATTTTTACATCATTATATTTCCCTTTGTCCATGTTTGGGTCTGATGTGGAGGGTCTCTCAAGTTAGGAATATAGTTTATTGTGCGTTTCTTTGTTACCGGCATTTTATTGAATAAACCTGTTTATTTTTGTACATTTTAATTTTGTTTCGTTTGAGTTATTTATTACAGGGTGAAGACAGCCATTGGGATTGGGGAAGGTCAGGCTCCGGTTTACCCCCTCCCTCTTGCTCCCCCAAGCATATTCTCCGCTATATTTTTGAACTGAATGCCTTGGAGTAACAGCTCGTTTGGTCATCCCTGCTACCCTACGGTCATCACTAAAGGTAGTCACACGACAATAAAAAAAAAATATATATATATATATATATATAAATATATATATATATATATATATATAGATAGAAAAATATATATATATATATATAAATATATATAAATATATATATATATATATATATAGATAGAAATATATATATATATAGATATATATATATATATATATATATATATATATATATATATATATATATATATATATATATATATATATATATATGTATATATATATATATATATATATATATATATATATATATATATATGTATATATATATATATATATATATATATATATATATATATATATATATGTATATTTGTATATATATATATATATATATTTGTATATATATATATATTTGTATACATATATATTTATATATATATATATATATATATATATATATATTTGTATATATATATATTTGTATACATATATATTTATATATATATATATATTTGTATACATATATATATATGTATATATATATGTATACATATATATATATATATATATATATATATATATATATATATATATATATATATATATATATATATATATATATACATATATATATATATATACATATATATATATATATACAAATATATATATATATACATATATATATATATATATACATATATATATATATATATACATATATATATATATATACATATATATATATATATACATATATATACATATATATACATATATATACATATATATACATATATATACATATATATATATATATATACATATATATATATATACATACATATATATATATACATATATATATATATATATATATATATATATATATATATATATATATATATATATATATATACATATATATACATATATATATATATATACATATATATACATATATATATATATATACATATATATACATATATATATATATACATATATATATATTGTTACTGATCGCGGTTTAGATGTTACTTTGCCGAGCGAAGGCTCCGCGACCGAACAGTTGTTCCCCGACTCACCCGATTCACCCAGAACTTTGGCCGTATCGCACCGCAGCTGCCCAATCTGGAAAACTCTAAAACGACGAAATGCAAAGAGGAAAAGGAATAAAACGAGAAGACGGACAGAAGAGTAATTGGATTAATTGTACACACAAGCAAAAAGAAAGCAGTCACGTTTATTTACAACACATAAGACGCAGGTGACACAGTGCAAATACTAGCTTATACAGACTTAATTAACCCAGGGACAGAACAAACAAAACAAACTCACGTACCCAAGAAGGGTGGAAAGGCAGGAGGTGGATGGCTGGAGGGAGAGGAAGGTCCAAGGGGGTCCTGCAGCACGATCGGCGCGTTTAGCAGCCGCCGTTCCTTCACGGCCTTGCTCAAAACCGCCGTCCAGGCCCCAAGTGGCTGTTGGGTGTTGTTGCTGCTGTGGCCTCCGCTGCTTTCCCAGGACTTGTCTGACTCGTCTGGTCCAAACCCTCAACTCTTTCTTGGTCCACTCACTCCTCACCACCGACTCCTCAACGCAACCAACGCAACCACTGACCACCTCAACACCGACTCTTCACCACCGACTCCTCAATGCAACCAACGCAACCACTGACCACTGACCACCACTGACCCTTTACGCAACCACTGACTCCTCACCACCGACTCCTGCTCCTCAACGCCACTTGCGCGCGCGCCTTTATAGCGCCTCCGGCGATCAAGCCGCCGGCCTTTAGGACACGCCCATCGGTGTGCTCACCTCGGCCCTGGTTGGTCACGTGACCCTCTGGCTCCGCCCTTGATGACGACGGGCGGGCACGCCCCTCTTCCCCGACCCGAGCACATGTTCAATGGTGGTTTTGGAGGGGAGGTAATTGGCAACCGAGGCTTGGCAATGACGAGAGGGGATGTAAAAGGAAATGGAGATTTTGGGGATGGGAATGAAAGGGGATCTATTCTCTTTCACTGGTGCAATGGAGTACTTCAATTAATGGGAGACACAGCCTTACCCTAAAACACAGAATAAGAGATAACTATCAAACAGGGGTATTCTATTATTTGGCTGACGTGTATGCTTGTGGACTAATTATGGGATGCCCTTTCACCTTTACACAGCTCCGGAGGCAGGGGGGCGCAGAATAAACAATAATAACAATTCACACAATAAAAAAAATACACAGTTCTCATATCCGCAACAATATATATATATATATATATATATATATATATATATATATATATATATATATATATATATATACATACATATATATATATATATATATATATATATATATATATACATATATACATATATATATATATATATATATATATATATATATGTGTGGACTTGAGATCCCCCTCCCCCTTTGTCTAAATGATGTTTGATTAACTAACAAGTATAACCAATTATATGTTTCATTTTGCTTGATTGCTATATACTTTTATATCCTTTCATATCCTTTGGAAACCTGTTATATCCTTTTAAGGAATCATATACCTTGTAAAGCTCATGCCTTGTGATGACATAATTCCCTTTCCCAGTCGAAAATCCACCTGTTCCCCTTTCAATGGCCTTGGTTGCAAGCTGACTCCCACAACCTTGCCAATTTCCTTTATGTCGACATATTTATGGTCGTCCTCTCCCTATCTCCCTGTACTTTTCCTGAACTTCCTTTAACTAACTGAATAACAGGAAAGGACCACTGGTGGGGCAGATGAATCCACCCTTTGTATATATATATGTATATATATATATATATATATATATATATATATATATATATATATATATATATATATATATATACTGTATATATATGTCGGTTTGTTGACTTAGAACTTGAGACTGAGAGAAGGAACAACTGATATATTTATTGGATTCGTCAAACACAGACTGTGGAGAGCAATATGTCGAATGAAGCTCACAAATGACCAACTTTACAACAGAAAGCTCTAAAAGAGTTCGATCATGGCTTCATTATAGTAGGGGTTGGGTCTAGCATTCAGGAAGAGACAATATATATATATATACATATATATACATATATATATATATATACATATATATACATATATATATATATATACATATATATACATATATATATATATATATATATACATATATATACATATATATATACATATATATACATATATATATATATATATATATATATATATATATATATATATATATATATATATATATATATATATATATATATATATATATATATATATACTAGCTTGCCTCGGCTCACTGCGCGCTCGCCTCACCACACGTCGTTACTGAGGAACAGGCTTATTTTAGCTGAGGATAATGACTGTACCTGAGTTGCTGTGTTGTCATGATTTACACCAATCATAATACAAACAATTATTTGCACAAATTTATTTGTAGTGTTTGTGATATTACATTTTTATAAGCAATTGAGGTGAAGATTTAGGTTGAAAAAAAAAACAATTAAAAAAAGAACCCCTCAGCCCATACATAGGGGAGGGATAGGTGCAGACTGGAGGTTTGGGACGATTACACCTAACCACCATGTAATTAAAAACAGCTCACCATCACACAATTAAAACACCCTCACCACCACGTTATTAAAAACACCTCACCACCACGTGATTCAAAACACTTCACAACCACAGAAACAAAAGTTTGAGGGAGTAGTTCAGTGACAACACAGACACTGCCCAGATATGTATGTATTGTTGCGGATCTCTCGAAGCCCGTCGACGTACAGAGGGAGGAGTTAAACCCCTTTTCCCCCTCGGGTCTTCGTGTCCACGAGGCCGAGTCGCCACTCCCCCGTAGCGAGCCGTGGGAAAGGGTATCAGGTCGATTTCCACACGTACCTTCGGTACCCACGCTGCCACGGAAACGGGGACTGCACCTCGCACAAGCCACGCTTATCAAATACACCTAGCAGTTTGCGTATCACGTGACTCATGCCATTACTTTGACTGAACCCGATTCGAGCGGTTTTATTCGTGCGATGCTAACCCAATAGTGAAATGACGGGAACGGTCAAATGGAAGAAAGAACAGGTTTATTTACAGCTATACAAGGCGAAGAGACATAGAGCAGCTTAATCAGTCTAAACTTATCCCCCAGACACGGGCCCACTCACTCACACAGGGAAAAAGGAGAAGGACAGTTCGCGCTCCAAATGCGCCTTGACGCCTTGCACTCCCAGACAGCTCGCCGGGCGTGGCCCTCCAATGTTCACGGCACGTATGCTGGGAGCGCAGGCAGGGAGAACGTGCATCTGTGGCCCGGAATGGATCGTGTCCACAAGCGCGATTAACACAGGCAGCAGCAGAGCGCAAGGCACAGGGATAGTTCGTGTAAAGAGGGCTATAATAAGCAAGGGACTTCACTCGTGCTGCGACAATGTCTCTTTCTCACTGCGCTCACAACGCTCTCAAACATGAACTCGGGCACGAACCAACTCTCAAGCTCTGTCTGACTCTCACTGCTCTCACCTCTCGCTGCGGTTGTGAGCCACTCGCCTTGAGCTCCAATAGGCTGCTCGCTGCTTACTGGCCACTCCCTGAAGCTCCTCCCTTCGCCTTGCCAGACTTGTTCCAGGCCTAGCACGTGGCATTCCAGCCCAAAAGACCACCTAACTCACTGGCCTGCTCAACGCAAACTAACACAGGAAAGGAGACTTCGCTTACATTTACTAAGAAATAACTGAACTAAAGCGAGGCTACATGTTGTGGTGCGACTACCTACAAGGGGGGGGGGGGGGGGTCATCCTTTATTCACAAAACGCAACAATATATAGATCGATGACGTTGCCTGAGTTGCTGTTTTTGTCATGATTTATACCAATCATAATACAAACAATTATTTTGCACAAATGTATTTGTTGTGTTTGTGATATTACATTTTAATAGGCAATTTAGGTTGAAGATTTAGGTTGAATGTTCAAGAAAGAACCCCTCAGCACATACTTAGGGAGGGGTAGGTGCAGACTGGAAGTCTGGGACGATTACACCTCACCGCCAAGTGATTTAAAACACCTCACCGCCAAGTCATTTAAAACACCCCACAGCCATAAAACACGTAATAAAAACACCTCACACCACGAAATTAAAAACACCTCACCACCACGAAATTGAAAACACATCACAGCCATAAAACATGTAATAAAACACCTCACAGCCATAAAACACGTAATAAAAACACCTCACAGCCACGAAATTAAAAACACCTCACCGCCACGTCATTTAAAAACACCTCTCCACCAAGTAATTCAAAACACCTCACCACCATGTAATTCAAAACACCTCACCACCACGTAATTATAAATACCTCACCACCACGTAATTCAAAACACCTCACCACCACGTAATTAAAAACACCTCACCACCACGTAATTCAAAACACCTCACCACCATGTGATTTTAAAACACCTCACCACCACGTAATTCAAAACACCTCACCACCACGTAATTCAAACACCTCACCACCACGTAATTCAAACACCTCACCACCACGTAATTCAAAACACCTCACCACCATGTGATTTTAAAACACCTCACCACCACATAATTCAAAACACCTCACCACCACATAATTCAAAACACCTCACCACCACGTAATTCAAAACACCTCACCACCATGTGATTTTAAAACACCTCACCACCACGTCATTTAAAAACACCTCACCACCACATAATTCAAAATACCTCACCACCACATTTTTTAAAACACCACAACTACGGAAACAAAAGATTGAGTGTGTCGTTAAGTGACAACACAAACACTGCCCAGATGTGTATATATATAGATAAATGACTGTACCCGAGTTGCCGTTTTGTCATGGTTTACACCAATCATAATTCAAACAATTATTTTGCACAAATGTATTTGTAATATACGTGATATCACATTTTATAAACAAATGAAGTTGAAAACAAAAAAATTTCCAAAAAGAATTCCAAAAAAAAAAATAACAATAGGAAATTTTTTCAAACAAATACCCTTAGGACATACGACAGGAGAGATATGTGCATACCAGAAGTTTGGTACGATTTCACAAAAGTTTGAGGGAGTAGTTCAGTGACAACACAAGACAACACAACACTGGACAGGACAGACACTGGACAGGACAGACACTGTACAGATATATATAACCACCTTTAGAGGCCATTTTCCCCGCAAGCGGGGGTTGGCCTTTTTCGGGAACCGTGGTTGTTGTTGTTTTTTGTCCCCTTTTTGAAGCAATGTTTTACGGCCGGATGCCCTTCCTGACGCCAACCCTTTTTGCCGCCTTTAACGACAAACAGGGAATATATATATAGATAGATATATAATACGAGCTAAAAAAGGAAAATACAAAGACACTGGAGTTGATTTTGTGCTTTTGCGATTTATTATTGCTCCAGAACAAGCGCCTGGAAGCTTGAGGCTGGATCTGGAACACACAACACCAGGGATATATCCAAACACAACACCCTGAGTTTGTTTTTATCCACATAATCAGCAATGAAGGCATGTCGAGTGCTCGGGTGAGCTTGGCCTAGGATTCCTATGGGACGAATGCAGATTCAAGGCCACATTCTACTTTGTGACCAACAATGATATTGAGCAATCGCCCCAAGGTGTAAAATCCCTTTTCTATTCATCGGTTGATACCACAGGTGAATTGGTCTCTCACGAGTAAAAAAAAAATGAAGGTAAACTTTGAAGTGAGTGAATCAAAACTGACTTTGAAAATGAAGGAGTAATAAATATCTCGATGTTTTTCCCATCAAATCATTTTGCTTGCAGTGTATAATTACACCCTTCATCGCCTATGTTCTAATATATGATTTTGCACTTAATTAATATCTGTCTTCAGTTTGATGTGTGTTCAACACCACCTCTTTTCTTTTTTAATTATACTGTACTCTGCGACAATGTTGCGATCACAAAGTGACTTGTTGTTAGTGCTGGAATTGTACTCTGCATTTCAGAGGGAAATTGTCTCTCGCATTGTCGGTGTTCCCTCGTCTTAGCTCAATGTGATATTTTATTCCAACTTTTGCACACCCACCATGCTTCTTTGCATCTTCTCTGCTTCAGCGGATAATGCTGCAATATCTGGTTATTCATCCAGAAAAGACTGATGTGTCAAGTAATTATTTATTTATAAACAAGGACTGCTCTTGAAGCCTCATGCATTTCCATGGTAGATGATACATCACTGGCTCATCATGTTCAGACTGAGAGCTTGAGATAAAACCACTGAAGCGAACGTCACAAAGGCAATTTGAATTCAGGACGAGCCATTCGGCCCATGAACCCTGCGCAATGTTGCATTCTCTCCATTATTGTAGGTTATGTCGCATGTCGGTTATGGTTATGTCGCTGTCACTCAAGTTTTTGGGTCTCAGTATCTGCCATGATCGTTCCTGGGAAGACCACATTGCCAAGTCCAAAGCCAGTCGCCGACTGGGCATCCTCTGCCGTGTGAAGTCCTTCCTTGGCACACCTGAGCTCCTCACCACATACAAAGCTTCCATCTGCAGCTCGATGGAATACTGCTCTCCCCTCTGGGCTGGTGCTCCTGTCTCACACCTAGCTCGGCTTCACGCTGTAGAAATCAAAGCTTTCAGAATCATTAGAATCTCTCGTGATGAAGCTGATTCTGACGGCCTTTCACTCACTCGCCGCAGGCAGGTTGGTGGTCTCCTATCCGGCTTAGCTCCCCCAGCTCTCTCTGCGCTCTATCCCCCCAAATATTCCATCAGGTCGCACAAAATCTGCCAGCAACTTCTTCTGGTGAAATTGCCAAAATCAAGACTCTCTGCTCACCTTCACTCTTTCATTCCACTTTTCTCCCAACTCTGGAACAAACTCCCTCACTCTCTTCAATCCCACTCCTCCCTCCAGGTCTTTAAAACAGCTGTTCACCACCATCTCTATCTTCCCCCATCCAAAACCTTGATCTTTTCTACCCCCGTTAATTCACCCCAGATCCACCTTTTTGAAATACCGACTTCTTTCCTCGAAGTCCTCGCAGTGTCCATGTGTTTTATACCTCTCCCACCCCCCCCCCCCCCCACTTCCCATGCCTCCTGCCCCCCAGATGTCTCACTCCCACAGATCTCCCAATGTACCTGTTCTCTACCATTGTTGTGCTGGTGTGCTTCCTTTTCTCTCCCAATCTCGTCTCCTGCTCCCTTTATTACATGTTTTATATATCCGTTTTTTTGTGATTGTTAGCTCTTACACGAGCCTCGATGTTGTATTTAAAAAAATAAAAATAATAATTCTACATCCCATTCAAGTGCTACCTCAATCTGCCTTGTATGAAAACAATACGAGCACATTGTTAGATGAACTTCATGGATGCTGCAGTCATCATGGATGTCGTTCAAGGCCACAAATGTGGAAGACTGTTCATGTGGAAATCATTGTGAACTCTTCCATATAACATGAAGGAGCTGTCCCAGTGTTTGCTGCTACAGGGAGCAGTTTTTATTGGACTTCATCATTGTTTGTGTTACAGGTGAAAACATTGGTGAAGTCGTGGTTTGAAACGATCCTTTAATTCCTTAATTTTGTTAAAATTGGAAACAATAAAAGTCAATAACCCCTTAAATAGCATCATTAATTTGGGTCACATGGACCTTCAGCTTAATAAATAAATATATATATACACAAAGAATTAAGTTAAGCACCCCCCCCGTTTTTTTACAACCTCGCACATTACAAGTTTGTTGTCGTCACAACAGTGTAATATACCCATGATATTGCTATATTTTCTGGAGAAGTGATATTATGGTCACATAAAAACATAACAATCATGCCGTTTTCAATATTTTATTCTGAATAATTTAAGGTGAAATTTTTTGGGAATTTTAGGCATATTTTCACCTCAATTTAAGTATGGAGCTATAGGTCCATCACGGACAGTGTGGATGACGTTTATGTTTTCTAACGTACAGTCATTGTTCTGAGAAGACCTCTAGCGATCTTTGCGTCAATAACGTGTGTAGGACCCACGTGATCGGATCACTGACTCAACCCTACGTCTCATAGACCCTGTAAGCCGTCGTATGCGTTGCTGTGGCAGGTTGTTCCATTCCCGATGTAATGCACGTTCCAATTCATCCAGATTGGCTATTGGAGGGACCATCTTCGCAATTTGTCGTCCCAACATGTCCCGAACGTGCATTACATCGGGAATGGAACAACCTGCCACAGCAACGCATACGACGGCTTACAGGGTCTATGAGACGTAGGGTTGAGTCAGTGATCCGATCACGTGGGTCCTACACACGTTATTGACGCAAAGATCGCTAGAGGTCTTCTCAGAACAATGACTGTACGTTAGAAAACATAAACGTCATCCACACTGTCCGTGATGGACCTATAGCTCCATACTTAAATTGAGGTGAAAATATGCCTAAAATTCCCAAAAAATTTCACCTTAAATTATTCAGAATAAAATATTGAAAACGGCATGATTGTTATGCTTTTATGTGACCATAATATCACTTCTCCAGAAAATATAGCAATAACATGGGTATATTACACTGTTTTGACGACAACAAACTTGTAATGTGCGAGGTTGTAAAAAAACGGGGGGGGGTGCTTAACTTAATTCTTTGTGTATATATATTTGACGAAGGAAGCACACCAACCCTATGACATGACACTGACGTCATGCATATAAATTACACCAACACATCACCTCAAAACTAGCAGGCATCCGCGTGGTACTCAAGTCTTTGCAGACTGAGATTAAAGATCGATGGTCACAAATAGACAAAGGCAGAGATGTCGATGTAGATTTCGCCCTTGTTATGGGCCTTATGAGGCCTGCCTTTTTTATAATAAAAAAGGTTTTAAAAATTAAACATTTAAGCAGCTTTGGACGTGCACCTTGACCCCACGGCCAAGGCACACCATCCATCAGGATTGTCCCATTGGCATACACATGCACCTCAACCCAAAGGCTGAAGCACATGGTCAATCAACACACATGCATCCTGACCCCGAAGGACCAGAATGCATGGTCATACAATTGGACCCCTCCACCTCAGGAGTGAGTCCCCACGACTTCAACACCATGCCGTCCCTACGAGGGCTTACTTTTCCTCATCAGGACAACATACTGCAAATTGTTTATTTGTGACCAATCAAAGCCATTAATATACACAATAATATACACATTCATATACAATCTGTGCCTTGCTTCCCAGTCAAGTTAGGCGGTTCAACATGTGCATATTAATGGCTAGGTGGTGAGGCCGGTCGAGGCCGCCTCGGCTGGGCTGGGCCCATTTCGCAATTGAAAGCTGAGCTGAATTATAGTAGTCAATCTTCTACGGCCGCGGGTAAAAGCTGAATTATAGTAGTAAATTCATTCAAAAAGAACATGGGCAATGCCGGGTGCTTTCGGCTGATGTGTATATATATATATATATATATATATATATATATATATATATATATATATATATGTATATGTATATATATATGTATATGTATATATATATGTATATGTATATATATATATATATGTATATAT